>NC_046665.1:82153530-82158461 GCF_010883055.1 Belonocnema kinseyi | reverse complement strand
CTAGTCGGGAGTGGTGCTGACTGAAAACAGATGATTTGGAGCGATTCGCGCGCCATCTGTTGGTCATTCTAAGGACTTATTGAACTACCCTCGTATTATTATGCGTATAGAAAGACCTTTTCATCTCAAGTATCGAACAACTTCATGCGTGGAGAATTTAGCATGCATATGCTCTACTTTTTTAATAAACTTAATATGCGCATACATGTAAACTATCTCACCATCATTTAGGGGGGTGCGGTAAACAGCCAATTAGATTGCTGTGCGAGAGAGCTAGCTCATCCCGCTAACTCATAGTCTGTCTCTCTCATTTTGCCATCAACTCTGCCATTGCCTGGTTCTCTCCAGGTATATATGCTCTAAGATTTCTAATATTCAGTGTTTTAAGTTGTGACGTCAGTTGGCAAGATGTCTGTACAATGAGGGTCAAACAATAATACCAATCCCAGGGGACAAAACCTAATTTAGTTAATAATTTGGGAAAAAAATATTTTTCACAGTTATACAGCAAATATCGTTTTTATAATTTAATTTAATAGCTTTTGAAAAATAAAAAAATATTTGAATACACTTATCGTGAAACTGACTGCTAATTAGTTAAGTTTTAACTAATTCATATTTATCGAGTACATGCCCAGAGTTTCAGTTTGAGCTTCAGTTTGACCTTTTCCCCGAACTGATTGTTTGCCTAAAATTTTTAAATATACTCTCTCAATCTGAATTAGTCAAATCTTACTAATTGATGGTCATTTATGGCTAATTCAAATAGTGCGAAGTCGTTTACTACACGCGGAAAAATGAAAAAATAATTTGTATGAAGAGTGTTCTATTGCATTACAGATTATTAAGGTACTAGTGACTATTGCTCGAGTACAGGTACCCTTTATAAACTGTTAGGTTCTACTAGATTACTAGATCACATAATTCCTATATTCACAAATAACTGTTTAATAGAATAATAAAATTGAATACGAAATAGTTCTTACTTTCATTCATTTCAGTAAAGTACCTTTTGTAAGAGACACCTTATTTAGAAACCCCGCATTAAAATATATTACTAGGTATAGATAGGATTAGAGTTGAAATAAGATTCGTCGTGAAATGTCAAATATTCGAGGCACATAGAGACGCTCGTATTAGCAAATAACGTTGAGTCCGCGAGCCTTCTGCGACTCTGCACCAGAAAGCCACCACCAATATCACGCAAGCGCAGTAGCGCTACATTACCGCCGGCACTTCGCGAGTTCGCGCCATTCGCGACTGCATCTGTACACATCGAATTTTTGTTTCCATTAGTGTGATTTATATTTTGTATTATAATCAAATTCCAACCTAAAATCTTTAATTTCTACTAAAAGCCACTTTTATAAATGTTATAACTGTTACAGTGCGATACCTCCATAATAAATCTTTATTTTCCCGGAATAGAATAAGTTTTTTCTATAAACTCTTCTTTATTCGTATTCAGCCATCTAATATTTCCAGAGCAAGTTTTGATTATGTTTTGAAATTGAAGAATAAATTTTCAGTTGTTGTTTAAAAACGATTTTCAAACACCACGAAATTTGCACCGCCAAGTTCTTGAATTATTTACTTGCAATTGGTTAACTTCTTCTTGTCAAACTCATTTTCTCCTAATTGAGCAAATTAATTTATTATACGCTATTTTTGGCTTAAACTGAAAATGGTACTTTTAACCGCGATCATCAACCGAGCCCGTTGCTATTTTAGGTTTCTGTCTCTTTAACCCATTAACGACCGAAGCTATCAATTTTATAACATGAGTTTGACCGCAAAATTTATGGGTATAACAAAACAATAAATAGATTAAAAGTACTGTTCCTTATGTTTTTGGTGAGCTAAATTCAAATCCGTGGTCAAAATTTGCATATTTTTACTTCAAAATTAAATATGGCGGTTTTTGTACACAAAAATAGTGAAAAATGTTTGAATTTTTATTTTTATATTTTTTTCAGACATAAAACGCTTTAATATCTTAAAATTTCTTCAGCCATCGGTGCACAAAATTCTTAAAATTTAACAAGAATTTGTTATATATATATATATGGTTTTTCTTTCAAAATGGCGGAAAAAATGCAAAAATGTTCCAAAAACTGGTTTTTCCATCATCTTTGTTTTTCTCAAAAACTTCAAAGTAAATAAGACAGTGCCATAGATTAAAAATGTCTACTGAAATTAATCATAGAACATTATGAAATTTTTTCGGATTTTTTAGAAAATTTTTTTGATTTTTCAGAAAATCAAAAATTTGAAAATTGCTAAAAAAATTTTTTAATTTATCGAACTTCATGCAAATTCTTTTCATGCGAATCCTTTTCGCATGAAGTTTGATCAATTATTTCCCAACATCTATAGGCTCTGGTACAAATTTTCCAAGAATAGAAATATCTTAGAATTAGTCAAAGAATATTATTGAATTTTTTCAGATTTTTTGAAAAACTTTTTTGCAAATTAAAATTTTTTTACTTTTTGAAAAATAAAAAAAAAATTCGAAAAAATCTTAAAAAATGTCAAAGTATTCTATGGTTAATTTCAAGACATTTTTAATCTATGGAACTTTTTTTTAAACTTTGATGTTTTTGAGAAAAACAATGATGATGAAAAAAAAAAACAATTTTTGGGACATTTTTGCATTGTGTCCACCATTTTGGAAGAAAAAACATATGAATAAAAATTTTTCGTTCAACTTTAATAATGTTGGCAACAGATGGTTAAAGAAATTTTAAGATATTGAAGCGTTTTATGCCTGAAAAAAAATAAAACATTTTTAACTACTTTTGTATGCAAAAACCGCCATATTTAATTCTGAATTCAAAATATTCGAATTTTGACGAAGGATTCGAATTTTACTCACCCAAAAACATAAGGAACAGTAGTTTTGATTTATTTATTGTATTGTTATACCCATACATTTTGTGGTCAAACTCATGTTATAAAACTCATAGCTTTGGTCGTTAATGAGTTAAGATTGTAAAATTCCAAAATTTATTTCTCGGAACTGGATAATTTTGTTTAATCATAATATTTTGGCCTTCATTCAAAAATACTTCAGCTCGGGAGTAACTTTTGTTTTTATCTTAATAGGCTAATTTCAATTTTACAGAATGTTATTTCACCCTCGTGCAAAATTTCTTTTTTGTTTGTTATCTAATTATGTATAATGCAAGCCTTGATATATTGTTCCAGGAATAAAATAAAAAATGAAATAAACACCATTTACTTCACTTAACTATGTTAAAAATTGATTACACTATTATACTATTTATTATATCAAATAATGTGCATTCTTATGTTTTATAAAAATGTATAAATTATTACTAGCTTTTAGTAAAATTTCATAAAATTCTTATCATTTAGAAATTTTTCATTTTTAATTTCAGCTAGCCTTCGATTCAATGTTGAAATTCAACTCTAAAGTTAGAATATCAATTTCCGGTTTAAATATTTTGTATCTTAAAGACTTCAACAATTTTTTGAATTCGAATCTTCCAATCAATTGTTTGTATTAGCTGCTTTTATTTTTATTGTCATATTTTTACTAAATAAGATTAGTAAAACTATAATCATTCGATTCTTTTTTAAGTTAGAAAATTAATTTTAATTTTGAATATTTTTTACTCAAAATAGATCTGAAAGTAATAAATCCATTAAATGTTTGAGCTTTATAATATGAACAGAAATCACAAATTAAATCAATATTTAAATTAAACATTTGACTATCAAAATTTAAATTAATTAAATTGAAATACTTTCATGGAACATTTGTAAATCCGCCTGTTCATATAAAATGTGTAAATCAAAAAAATGAAACAAAAATATATTCCTCTGTTATCCATGGCTTTCATGGCGTTTCAGCGTTCAATTATGTTTGTAAGTGACCGTACGTGCAATTACACAATTTAAAAAATAAATTGACTGCAGTTACTATAAGTAAAATATTTTTTTTGCTAACTTATCATTATATTACATCATCTATTTCGAGCTGCATTAATGTAATATATCTCTATTTATTTTTCTTACTTTCCTTATAACTCGATCTTCCTTTCATTGCTGTACTCTACCTCCGACTCTACACGCGTTCTTACACTGAGTCCCTAACGGTCAAACCTTTTGTTACTCTAGCGACAAGCGTTTAGGCTGAATTATTTAATTCCTATTCTTACTATTTATATATTAACCTTCGTAAGATCAACCAACGTAAAAATAAATTCCTTTACTTTTCTTAGACTGAGTCACCTATTTCCAAGATACATGCCCAGGTTTTTAAACTAGATTTCTCTCCGTGTATGAATTAGTCAGAAGTTACTAATTCAATTAGTAACAAGGACCGACTAAATGAATTGGTAACAATCCTACTAAATAAATTAGACAATGTCTTCTAAAGAAATTATCCAGTTTTAGGCTGGTTACCACTTCAAAAAGCAATTAAAAAATAATTCCAAAATTGAGATTTTAAATAATTAGATTTTATTAAAACGCTTTAAGAATTTTCAAGCAAATATGAAATAGTTTTTTAGACATATGAGTCCATATACTTAAGAAATTTGTTTTTCAGATACGTATATCGTTAACGTAACATTTTAAGAAGTTACAATTCGGAGATGAAGTTATAGGACACCACAACTGCGATGTTGAACACGATGCGATAGAAAACTCAATTGAGAAAGTCTGCGTCACTGAGGTTAGGGATATAATGTAAAACTCGAAAAACGTGAAGGCTGCCGGGGTAGACAATATTAACGCTGAAATGCTTAAACACGGTGGCGAGTGCATACCCCATAGGCTGTGCGATCTGATACTAGGCAGTCTGATAAGTCCCTGAAAAATGAAACACAGAGACGTTTTTTTGGCCAAAGTCGATTTTATTTTTCAACATACTCTCCTTTTAGGTCGATACAGCGAGTCCAACG
>NC_046665.1:82147738-82153430 GCF_010883055.1 Belonocnema kinseyi | reverse complement strand
GTTTTGACAGGCGTCATTTGAAGGATCAAGCTCCACGAAAATGGTTCACATTAGTGAATACTAATGCCATCTCTTAGAATTTTCAGGTACTTATCAGACTGCTTAGTAAATTTATGTTTCGAGATGGGAGACGTCCCAGACGATTGGAAAAAAGCGATTATCGTATCAATATACAAAAGAATGGGAGATAAAAGCGACTGTAATAATTACAGAGGGATTAGCTTATTAAGTACCGTAAGTAAAATATCCTCAAAAATACTTATTCGTAGGGTAATGAAAATAACAGAAGCAAAAATTTGGGAAGTCCAAAGTGGGTTTATGCCAGGAAGGTCATGTACGGATCAAATATTTAGCTTAAGGCAAATAACAGAAAAAAGTTTGAGAGTAGGAAAAAAAAGTTTTCTGTGCATTTGTTGAACTAGAAAAAGCTTTTGACTAGGTAGATAGAAGTAAACTTTGGGAAGTCCCGAAAGAGTATGGAGTCAATGGATGGCTCCTATAAGCTATAAAAACAATATATACGGGTAGCAAAGCGAGTGTAACGTTGAATGGGAAATTGAGTGACTGTTTCGATATTATTCAAGGAGTTAGACAAGGATGCATTATGTCTTCATGGTTATCTATATTATTTATGGACAAGTGTTTAAGTACGTGGGTTAGCGTTCGCAGATGATAAGGTTGTTATGGCAGAGTCAATCGAAGACTTACAAAGAAGGTTGAATAAACTAGATGCAAGCATGAAGAGCATGGGTCTCAAAATTAACGCAAATAAAACAAAAACTATGGTGTTCGAAGGAAAGAGTGAGAAAACACTATGCAATATTTTATTAAATTATGAGAGAATTGAACAAGTTCGTATACCTTGGTAGCTTATTTACTAGGGACGGGAAGATAGATAAGGAATTAGATAGCCGCATGAACGAAGGTAAGAAAGTTATTGGTAGAGCAGGTCCCCTTATCAGAAGTAAAAAGATATCAAATAAAGCTAAAATGGCAGTACATAATGCTATATTTGTACCGACTGTACTATACGGTAGCGAGACATGGGCTTATCAAGAAAAAGATAAGAGTAAAATTAACGCAATTGACATGAGATTCATGCGCACAATATGCGGGAAAACTCTAATGGATAAAGTAAGTAACAAGATAATTCTAAAAGAATGTGGTGCAGAAGAGACGCTAGTAGACACATGGAAAGAAATCGGTTAAGATGGTTCGGGCATGTTGAGAGAATGCCAAATGAACGACTAACGAAACAAGTGTATCAAGGTAAAGTAAATGGCAGCGTGCCCAGAGGTAGACCGCGGAAAGAATGATTAGAATCTGTGAATGAGACCCTAGTTAGAAGAGACATAAGAAGCCACAGAAACACGAGAGCCTGTATGAAACAATGCATGGACATAAAAGAAGCTAGAGAAGTAGGCAGGGACAGGAAAGTATGGCGGCAAATAGTTAATAAAAAGAGTATCAGTAGAGTGAATGACGCCTGAAACAAGAGACCTTGACCACTAATGGACCCAAGTGGGGAACCTTACATAACGACTTTGTGAGGATCTTCACTTGGGGTGATTGCTAGAGAGATTGATCAGCAGCCTGGGTCGGAGCAGTGTTGCGGAACGAACGTGTTATTTACATAAATAACACGAGAATTTGGGATCAATCTGAAAATTCTCTATCCCTTCCACACATTACTCCTTTCCCCCATCGAGTGACTCACGCCTACCCCGAAAAGGGGTATGTAGGCATAAGAATCCGTAAAATTATAAAAAGCGATAGTGGTTTCACATATTCGACATTAGAAACGTAGTGTAGCTTATAAAGCAGATCAAATGGCGATGATTGGAGTAATTTTGTGCGCTAAATTAATTAGTACTCCATTAGCTACCAGAAAATACGTATTGAGACTTTGGCTTTTGACACACAAAATGTACGGCAGTACGGTTCCTGTCGCATTCTTTCGCATTGCGGTGATCTCCGTAGAGATGTCTTTGACGTCCTGAAAAAATGAATTATGTATTTCTTATAGTATAATTTTATTGATCTTTTTTCAAAGTGGTATTTTACAACCATAACCTCAAACTTAAGTTATTCAGATTTATATGAATCTTTAAGTCGAAAGCTTTTATTAAAATTTATAGGACGCAGTATATAACGTTGCTACCTACCCATTTCCCCAAGCTGGCCAAAATTTCATGAAACATTTGGAGTCTCATGAAACGTTTCAAAGTTTTCAAACAGCGGTGGCGGGAAAATTTAAACAGCATGTATTATTGTATGTATTTTTTTTATTTAGCATGTATTATTATTATTATTATTAATATGATTGATTACTATTATTATTTAAACCAAATAATTAACTATATGAACAAAAATAATTTGTGATTTGTTTAACTTTCTTCATTACAACCAAAAAATTGAATCAGATAATTTAATGAATTTTTAATAAAGTCTAGACACAAACGTCTTATTTTTAATTAAAAAAATGAACTAACGTCTTTTAAAGAAATCTCATATGAATTACATTTTTTATACTAATCACATCAAGAACGTCGAAGTACGCGAGTGAGATTCATTTGTTTTCGATTTTTCGCATTGTCGTCGCAGGCCGACCGCCGCAGGCGGATGCACATCAAACAGAAAATAAAGTAGGTTACGTAAATTTTTTGGCACTAAATTAAAAATATGTTGATAATTTCAAACCTATATTTACTTAACGCAGAAATAATATTATTATTCATGCAATATCTTGTATAGTCTATTCACACTATTCATACAAAATGTTTGGCATCATTTTTGTGGAGGAAGAGGTAATGTGATTAAGGTTATGTTCAAAGAAGAATTCATTCTGACCAATTCAATTAGTCAGTTAAACTATTAAATAGATTAGTAAGCTCTTCTTACTTATTCAGTTTGGTAATCGGTGGCTTACTATTTCATTTAGTGAAAAGTGGAGAAATGACTAATTCATTAGTCAAATATAAGGTTATTAATTCAATTAGTCAGATTATCACTGTTTTATATTGAGAGAGTAGATAGAAAGCAGAATTTCCCTAAAGTTCTGATTGTTTTTCTACGCTCCGTAATAGTCACTATAAAGGACGAACACAAAACTTTTTAAGGGTAGCCGTAATAGTCATTTTTTAGACAAACTAAGATACGGATAGATACTGGCTCGAAATTATAAAAATAATTCCCTGTTAAGCTAAAGAATTATTATACGAAAAGAAATTTTAAATCATAGATTTTTTTCTTTATATTTTACGGTCCATATGAAACATATGGACCCTAAAACATAAAAAAATCTATGATTTAAAATTCGTAAAAATTTTCGGTCGAAGAAAGGATCGATTTGGTGTCAAATCATTATAAAATTATACGAAAATGTAAAGATTAAAAAAAATGAGCAAAGTTGATGATTTGACATTTGTTTTTGATATGGAAAGCCTTGGCAGTAATAATAAATTAGGAGCGATCAAGAAATTCAAATTTTCTAAAACGTTAAAAAAATATTATTTATTTTATACAGAAGGAGGGGGAGGTTAGTGTGTTTGTACAGGTTTTATTTCGGACGAATTTAACTGTTGTACGGAATAAAAATTTTTTGACTTCCATGTTTTCGAGAGATTTTTAAATGACCTATCAAATAGTAGCAACCCTTTTTTTTTTAAATTTTCCCTTCATTTTTGAAAATGTTAAAATTTCTCCACTTTTTTTTTTAGTTTGACAAAGCGCTTTTTTGCTTAAAATCAATTTATTTATTAATATGAATTAGTTAATTAATTTAACTTATTATTTCATTGTTTCAAAATAATAGTATACTATTTTATTCAAGCTAATTTTTTTTGTCCTGTTTGGTAACATGCCACGAGGCTGAAAAATTTAATCATCATTATTTCATTAACCTCAGTCAGAAATCCTTTATTCAATAAAAAATTTCCACCTTATATTGCAACGGATACAACAAAACTCTGACTTCTACTAATATTGTATGCAGGTCTTCATTTTACCTTGCCCTGGCAAGCAGTTTGATTGCCGTTTTAATACGTGCTTAGATATCTATCCAAAAATATGTCAGATTCCGTGCAAATATAATTTCTAATAACTATAGGTATACTATGAAAACGATTCGCTGTAAGAAAAAATGAGCCGCCGAGTGCAAGAACCAGCTCGACGCAACGCTCGAACATGCGTAAACGTATCCCGAGTGTCTAAAAAAAAATTCAAAATCAAAAAATCATTTTTTTGGAAATGTAGAATTGAAGAGAATAAGGAAATAAAACTTTTTCCTTTTAGATTTTTTTTCAAACGTTTATTTTTAATAATAAAAGCGAAAGATCGAATAAAAGTTTCACTCTGATTTAATTAATTTTTCAAACTCAAATCGTTCCTACTCGACTGCATATTATTGAAATGAGTTTATATTTATAGGACTTATTCAAAATATTATAGCCATGCCTAATAATTCATGGAAAAGTTAAAAACCACTCATCGTTTAAGAATATTTTATTACAAAATGAGGTTAATCGATAATTGCGTTTTCTTGGTTTCGCCGGTAAAAAGTATGTAGGTAACTTCGAGTTTCAAACAACTTCCAGTAAGCGATTTGTTCAAAAATGTCGAATAAAGTTTTTTTTTCTAGAAAATCTCATGTCGATTCGTTGGAAATTTACTGAGATATTCATATTTGAAAAAAGTATTTGACGTCTGCCCGTGTTGTTAGCGGACAGACTTCGAGTACTTTTTCTAAATGTAAATATCTTAGTAAGTTTCCAAGGAATCAATGAATCAAAATGAAGAAAATTTATTAAAAAATTCTAAATATTTTTGGAAGGCTATAACACAATTACGTGACATCCTAGAAAATTCTACGCATGCTAACATTAAAGTATAAAGCTTTTCATCAAAAGTATTTATATATTCGAACTAGAGCTATGAAGCCGCATAAAGCCGTTGGAAATCTTTTCTTTCTGAGGTGAAAAATTGTCTTGTGGCGAGTATTACATTGCGATTAGAAGCAACGAAATTTTAATTCTCCTGGAAATTAGAAGTTAAAAATAAATTAATATTAGATAAGAAAATAATATTGTTACATTTTGTTTTGGAAGCGATCCTGATTTTTCCACCCAGACGAAAAAAGAAAAAATTATTTTATTATAGCCAAAGTGGTTTGAATCGACCTTATCATAAATCATATCTGGTTATATGCGCCTTAAAAGTGCCAAAAAATTGTGCAATACCGTGGTATCATTATGCAGTAAATATTCACGCTAATTAAATTAACAATTAAATCTTATCTTAAAAAGTGGAATCCTACACATGATGTCACATACACCCCCCCCCCCTCCTTTCTCAAACGATATTATCAGTAGAAGTCCGATAACTTGCCGTCCGATAAGTGTACACTCCCCTCAAAACGTCACCACACGTACTTGGCGTGATATAATATTCAAATCTTAGGTTAGTCGTTACCTACATGACATTCAAACCACCAAAGCCGGGATGTAAAAAATAAGTCGTGGCCGTCTGCATCTTAATTGATGCTTGTTCGTTCGAAGAAATTTCCTCTTGATTTTCTGTATTCAAAAAAGTTAAGTTAGCTGGTGGTTGAAGTGAAAATACCTAATTGTACAGTCTGTCAAGTTAAAGCGTGGGTGGCTTTACTCGCAGTCGGTAAGGTGTATCGACATGATTT
>NC_046665.1:82146060-82147638 GCF_010883055.1 Belonocnema kinseyi | reverse complement strand
ATCTAGTCGGGAGTGGTGCTGACTGAAAACAGATGATTTGGAGCGATTCGCGCGCCATATGTTGGTCATTCTAAGGACTTATTGAACTACCCTCGTATATCAAGTTCAAAAAGTAGCATTTTTGAAAAAAAATAAAGTCAAGGGAAATATTCCCATGGTTAATTGCAATTAATTTTAATA
This sequence comes from Belonocnema kinseyi, assembly GCF_010883055.1. Taxonomy (NCBI): domain Eukaryota; kingdom Metazoa; phylum Arthropoda; class Insecta; order Hymenoptera; family Cynipidae; genus Belonocnema; species Belonocnema kinseyi. Next base: position 82,147,458 of record NC_046665.1, on the reverse strand, counting down.
ATGTAAATGAAGGAAAACTTTGATTTTACTTCCAAATTAACATGATTAAAAATGATAAATAAAATCAAAGAAAATATTCCCATTATCAATTGTTTATGTATCATTATCAACTCCAAAAAAATATTTCAAATTAAAATGGTTTATTACTAGTTTCAATTCTTGAAAGATTATCTACAAATCTCTTTGGGACCTTCTTATTTCGAAAAATCTATTAGGAAAATATTTTTCATAAAATTAATAGTTGTCTAATTTCTAAATAAACTTTTATAGATAAGAAAGTACTAAAGAGATTTGAATATAATCGTTCACAGAATAAGATAAAAACTTCAACATCAGTATTAAATAAGAATTGCAAATTTCACTTGAAGAGTAAGAAAAACCATAAACCTCTAAAGAACTATTTTTAAAAAAATAATATCAAACTGAAATATTATTTCGAAAGTTACATGGTTCTCTTTGATAAGTAGTTATAGTGATCAATGGGAATATTTTCCTCAATTTTATAAATAACCTTTTAAAATGCTTATTTTGTAACTATAGAGAGAGCTAGTCTGCATATACTTAAATTATGTTATAATAATACTCCTAGATAAATAATCTTTTGCAATGCATAAGGTGAAATAATTAAAATTTTATAAATGCAACCTTGAAAATAAAGAAAGAAATTTTGAATTAAAATTTCAGAAAATCTACCAATAAATTGATTATCATCAGACAACCTAAGGGACAGACTAGTCGCTAACTAGATCATCTAGATGTTTATTTTACAAAAGCGCTATTTTAGATATTTCAATTTCTAATTTTTTGTTGTTCGGTACTTATTGAAATTAGGCATTTGAATAGAATTGAAATTTAATCAGCACACAGAAAAACGCTGGTGTTAAATTTGTTGCAGCTCAAATTTCATTGGTCTCGCAACGAGCATTTGAAACAATTTTCAAGTCTAAACTGTATTCCTCTGAACATAGGTGCACATCTGGACATCTAGGGGAAAGTATCTTTTGGAGACTGAATTTTGGCTCAATGCCGAGAGTTGTGGAGAGCTGAAACGCGCTGTCAGCCATCTGAACACCTATCAAAGCAACTATTCGCATTGCGATATTAGAATAAATAATTGTTAATAAGGAAATTAATTGAAATAATATTTTCCTAATTTTCAACTTTCTTTCATTTGACAGTGTGTACTAGTCACTTAGAATAAAATTACGACTTCCTGATGCAACTTCCAAATTTTAGGTTAGTCATGGTCGTCGATATATAAAATAAAGCCGGGATGTGTAGAAAAAGTCATGACCGTCTACATATACAGTCTGTCAAGTTAAAGCGTGGGTGGCTTTACTCGCAGTCGGTAAGGTGTATCGACATGATTTTGGTGTCAAAATATTAAGAAGAGCTCCC
>NC_046665.1:82125172-82145960 GCF_010883055.1 Belonocnema kinseyi | reverse complement strand
AGCTCCAAGGAGATTATGTTGAAAAATAAAAAAAAATTTACCCAAAAAAAATTGTTTTTATACTTCATTCTAAGGACTTATTGAACTACCCTCGTATCTAGTGTGTATCCTTCGGTTATAATTTCATGACAAATATGAGATTAAAAGACCAAATAGTACTTGTCCTATTATTATGGATTAAATTTCTCGAAAAGTTATAAAACAAATTTAATAAAAATAATGGAATATGAATAAGTTTCGTTTTACGAGATTTGAATAATTTTTCCCCCTTTTTTGCGAACGAACTAAATTTCTGGATCACAAACTACCCTGATGAAGGATTTGATACATTACATAAGGTGGAATAATTAAAATTGCAGAATTGACAACTCTAAAACATTAAAGTTTATGTTTTCGGCATAAAGAAACACATGAAGACCTCCAAATATGACAAAATGAAGGCTAATAAAAAATTAAAAGGCATTTTGCGTAATAGTCGAGGTAATAGTAGACGACCTGTCGTTATTCACCCTTGTTATTTACCAACATTCAAAATCTTTTATTAGTTCTGCTGCTTGTTAACTTAGATGGAAATGGTGTTTATGGTGGTGCGTGGTGTGTGATGTTCGAATAATAAATCCTCTTTAGGGAAATGCGAAGTTTTAATAATGCAAATACAAAAAATTATTCTTGACCATGTTAAATATTTTCATTTATTGTATTGGTTTAACATTGTTTCTTATTTTTTGATGATCTATGAATATTCGTCACATCATCCTTATTATGTTATGTCAGCTGACCGAATGTTCGAAACGTACTATTTTCATATACTGCGATAGGGGCCCCACTGTGTATCACTAAATCATTCTTCAGAGGTGGAATTCTCCTTCTTTTGCCTGATAACAGAAGAAAATATATAAATTAAATAATTAATTGAATGGGAAACTATTAAAAATCACTGCTGACTTTAAAGCGTGACTGCACTTTCAGAAATGGAGGGAGAAACTTTTTAAAGAACCACTGAAAACCTTATTAAATTACGCGTCAATTGAATCCTAATAGAGATATTTTTGACATTCTGAAGAAAATTGTGTACCTCGACTTCAACTTGAAGCATGGCCTAGGAGAGTTGTAGTGAAAATCTCAAATTCAGATCACTTATTTTTTAAAGTCTTATCTTTTATTCGAGCCAATAAAATAAAGAAAAATATTCACGTTTTCTCGAGATACGACTAAAAATGTCCAAGTTTCAAATGTCAAGTTTCAGTCGGCGATTTCCGCTGTCGAACACGAGAACGTTGGTTGCCGAGAATTTCTCAGATCTTATTTTTTAACTACTGCCCATGCTGTGACTTAGGATGAGGGTAATGTCATCTCCAATTTAAGTTAATAACACTTCAAAAATACTCAGGAGGTCTTAAGCTATGCCAATAAGTGTCCAAGCGCGTCTGCGTCCAGGCTCAGTATGCGAGTACCGCAGATAGCCAGACTCGTTGCTAAAGCTACTGAAATTCGGCGTAGACAAGCTTGGACATTTTTAATCGTATTTTGAGAAATAGTGAAGATTTTTAAAGTTTCATTGGCTCATATTAAAGATAAGACTTCAAAGACTAATTAGTAGATATTTGAGATTTTGCTAGAACTTTTCTAGGTCATGCCACACGTTGAGTCGAGGTACAAAATTCGAGAAATTCTTGAATTTTTAAAAAAACTATGAGGGCTCATTTGATGCGTAATTTAATAAGCTTTTCAACAGGTTTTAAAATAAATTTTTTCGATCCATTTTTGAAAGAGTAGTCACGTTTAAAGTTAGCACTGATTTTTTTTAGTACTTTCGCTAATCGTATCAACAATTAACGACCGTAGTGTAAACAATTATGTTCGGCTGTAACTATGCTAATAATTTTCCAAGCAAATAAGTTTTGATTTATTTCCTTTGATTGATTTAGTTCAATTATTATTTTTTTATTTCCCGGGCGAATTCAGGGTGTCGGGACCTTCGGAATTATACACTCCCCCTTCCACTTGAATAGCTAAGAAACATCATTTGAATCCGCCCATGAAACACTTCATAATTATCAAAAAAACCTGGACGTTATACACGGAGAAAAATGGATGTTCAGATGTAGATGTTCAAAGGGTAAGATTGTAGCACCTAATACGCAGATATTCATGCCAAACATTTAACTTCTTTTTCAAATCTTAGGCGTAAAAATATTTTTAGGTTAAACTGAAATACATGCAGATGTTAAAATCGTTCGAGCGCATGCGTATCGCGCATTGCAATTTCACGACTATATTTCAAAGCTATATATATTCAATATTAAAATTATGGAATATTACAATTTTGGAACATTCCCAAAGAATAAAAATTAGATGACCTTAGAAAAAATTGGATAACGACTTTTTTAAGTCTAAAGAAGAGAACAACGATCTTATGTTTTAGGTTTATTGACTTAACACATTTGACAAAAGGTTTGTAAATTTGAAATAAAATTTGAGTTTAAGTAACTAAAAATAGATAGAATATTTAATTCAGATTACAGATCATTCGTTCTCCGATTATTCATCCCCGTTTTTATTTTGAATTAGAAATATTGAATATAACCTCAACTTGACTGAATGCATCATCTGATCGACATTTTATACCCCTTATCTGTTTTTCGTTCGTGCACGAACATTAAAGTTTAATTTCAAATTCAAAAATAAGTTATCAATTAATTCCTTAAATGACCACAAATAAGTAAAATCCTCAAATATTTTCAGACGTAATTTGACATAACCATACATGTAATATCTCGGATTTTTCAGTGGAACATTTTGAATGTTAGAGGGTAACATTTCACATTTTAAGATCTACAGATGCTAACTTCGAACATCTGGATTGTTGTCCTATAGTTACATAAACGTATAATATGTTAACCCAGAACATCTAGATTTTACTTTTGAACATCCATGTTTCTCCGTGTAAGCAGAATTCTCTAGTATTTTTTTTTTTGGGTTTCAAATCATTGTCTTGACCGTGTATTTCATAAATCGCCTCTCCTTTGACTCTTCCAATGGGAATTGTATTACGATACACTAAAGCACCATCAGGAAGCCGGACTGGCCCTACCAGTTCTTGAGGTCGCTGTTCTTGAGTTCGCACGTGTGGAGGAACTGAACCTGTAAACAAAAATAGTTATAAAACTATAAGATATTATTAACTTAAAACTTAGAATTTTCAATCAATTTTGAGCACACGAATAATTGCCCAAGGATTCGATTTTGTATTTTTTTTGCTGAATGTCAGCAATGATTTGTAGGTTCCAAAAAATTGCGTGTACGAAGATCTTAAGCATAGTTGGTTAGTAGTAACATGTGTCTATAGGCAATTTAGTTCAATTAAAAACGATTTAATAGAACATCGGATGGGCAGATTTAGAGGAAAATGTTTTTCTTTAGGGGCGGGGGGGGGGGGGGGGGGGTTGCACGCATCTGGACGTTCTCTGGACCCGCCAATTAAATACTCCATAATTAGAAAAAAACTATACTTTTTTGGCAGAATTCTCTGATATTAGTTTAAGATTATATGTTATTTTTTAAAGTACCGTTATCAGCAATGATTGCTTGGACTGGATGAGTCATTCCATTAAAAAATAGTCCAACAATGCGTCCATTTCGGTGCACTAGTTGAGGAGGTTGCCAATTACGACGTGGCGGCATTGGAATTGCTTCTGTAAGAACAAATACAGATATTATTTATTAACATATTTTTTCAAAGAATGCTGTATGTTTTTTATTTTTGCTTAATGAAACATTTTTGGATATAATATATCGCTGGTGCTTAGGAAAATGAACCCGTAAATCATATCGCTGTGAAGAAAACACTTCTTATCATAACTCCATGAAAAAGACTCATCTCTATAAAATGCGATGAAAAAATATATATCTCAGTAAATACTGTAAAAAAAACATATTGGTAAAATCTGTGAAAAGTTCGCTAGTTTGAGCGCGCCTAGGGCGCGCGACTGTTCGTTCTCGCGCTTCGTGCTCGATAATATATTTATCTCGCGCTCCACACACAGTAATGTATTTACCTCGCGCTCCGCGCTCGGTCTTTGCATTACCCTCCACATTTATGCACAGACCACAGTGCGGAATTTTCTACATTCTATATTAAAAACTATTATATCAAATGTCTTTTACAATTGTTTTTATATGTATCTTGGTCTGCTACTGCTTATTCTGATATTGCAAAATAATGTTCACATTTTATTTTTCCTGATCCTAAAAGGGTCCTGCTGTGGTTGTTTAATCATTTTACCTTTTCTTAAGTGAAGCTGAACACTTTTTTAAAAATTTGTCATTAAAGAAGGTTCTCAAAGTACCTACGGCCTTGACGATTACATTCTCATTGCGATAATCGCGCTTCGCGCTTAACAGTTAGGTTATAAAGGTTCTAATTTGTTAAATTTTGGGCTAATCAAAAAATTTGGCTAGAATAGTTTTGAAATATATTTGGTATCGAGTGAAAATTCCGAATGAAATTTTTGGATCTATGAAAAAAGTAAAGTTTTCTATTTTTCGAAAATTTTCAAAATTTTGAAAAGTATATAACTTTTCTAATTTTGATCAAAATTAAAAATCTTATTTGGATAATTTGCAAGACTTTTACTCACCTATAAGAAACTTCGACAAAAGTTTTTGAAATTTCAAAAAAAAAAAATTCAAAATTTTGAAAATGCTCTCAATTTTTAAATTTTGGTTCGAAATATCTTATTAACCAACTTAGCCTTTATTTCGGGTACCTTCAGAAGAGTATCAAATGCGGACCCGATTGGACAAATCCTTAAAAAGTTAGCGTTGCTACAACATTCAGGTAACCATACATACAGACATACAGACATACAGACATACAGACATACAGACATACAGACATACAGACATACAGACACTTAGGCAGATAGACACCGATGAAATTTTATGATTTTCGGATTCTGTGAGTGCCGAAACGTAAAGATCCATTAAAAACCAGAGATAGAAAATTTGGACGATTACATTACATGCTCTGGAATGAGAATGTAAAAACCCGCCTAATTTCGCAACAATGATGGAACATTTATGGATTCCGGCAAGGTACCAGGACAACAACTTATAGAATAATCACTATTTCTATGTCTATAAAGTTCTTCTTGCTCTTTGCACAATAGTTTTGAAATTTACAATAACATTTATCTACTTTAGTTGAGTCAAATAATTGAAATACATTTTTTATCAATGTCATCCGACGTTTCGACAATTTGATTTTATCAGTATGATGAAGAATTATTACAATAGTAAACAGTGAATATAATAATTTACATAATAATTATTTGACTAAGCCAAAGCTCATAAATATTTTTAAGCAAAACTCGATAACTTTAAATATTTATACGATAAATATTTTTTTTACTGCATAATCAAAGTTTGAAAGTGCGTTTTTCATTATAATTGGAAATTTATCATTTACACGCGCTCTATATTAAATTTACATGTATAAACAAACTTAAAACCAGACAATAGGCATCTGGCAGTATAAAACACATGATTTTAACTTGATATTTATTTATAGTTTATTGCATAGTCCACTAATAATACTTTTTTTTACGGCAAAATGATGATTATAGTTTTTTTCTTGGAATTAAACAGTTTCATAAAAAAATTTTAACGAATACGGTCTTTTTTTACGGCTTTTTCACAAATAAGGGTTTTTCACAGGTTTTTCATGAGTAAGGTCTCTTTTAACGGTGCTTATTGGAATAAGATTTTTTTTTGGCATTTACCGAAATATACATTTTTTTGTACCCTCTTACTGAGATGTCTTATTCTTTACGGTGTTTTAAAAAAAATGTATTTTTTTTCACAGCAATCTAATAAACAATTTATTTTTCACGGCGTCTTTGAAAAAGGTTTTTCTTCATCGCTGTATTTTACAAATTTTTTTCATAATCACCGACGATATATTATGCAAATATTTATAGCCTCCAAATTTCAGAAACACATTTCAACATCTTTCATTCAGAAAATGCAATGATGGTGTCTGTAAAGGGGTTTGAGCGTGAAGGGGATTGTATGGAAACGAGAAGGGCCGTGTCCTTCATTTATCCGGACCAATTATTACTGAAAGTGTAAAAACTCTTTATTTAAATTTTTAACTTGTAGAGATGAATGATTTGCGTTGAAAAGTAACATGATTTTAGAAATTTGCATGACCGCATGAACTGTAATTTTTGCCAAAAATTTCCCTTTGCATCTATATATTATATCCATCCATATATTATATGGATAGTTTTCTTCTTTTTTTTATTGGAGTTAGGAAAATATAGGAAAAGTTCATGATTGCCCGCATGGGAGGCAATATACAATATAGGGTGGAGAGATGCTTGAAAAGTTGTAAAAAATTGTCCGCGTGGTATATGGATGACTCTTTCCGGCTCGGTATCTAAAACTTTTGCCTTATTTTAGTTTCAAACCTTTATAACTAAAACGATTGACACGCAGCGATAATTTTTTCTGTCTTATAGATTTGAAGATCTCTTCTACAAAGCACTTAAATTACTATGTTTTAATGAAAATAAAGTAAACAAATCAAATCTGATCTTAAATTTTATTTCCTAACAAATGATTTTATAAAAAATAATTAGGAACCTTTTTCGGTAAATAAAGTATTATGTGGCAAAGTGTAATACGTGCAATGGTAGTAATTTATGTTTAAACTCTTTCAACCCTGTGCAAAAATTTTCTTGGTTGGTCCTAATGCAACAAGGGTTTTGGTCGCATCTCGGCTGGGCCCCCCTGGCTGGGTTTCATGGGTTTCATAGCCTGGAACCGGCCGTTTACTGGCCGGGCCAACCCTGGTTAGATCTCATGGAATCTATTAATGGTAATTTATGGTAATATTACAGGCAATTTATAGTAAGTTAGGATAAATAACTCAAAATTCAATGAAAAATGCCTAACGTTCCAGAAATTTCCGCAAATTTGTGGTAATTTACAGTAACTTGGCCAGTTTTATATGTTAAGTTTCCATAAATTAAGCAAAATTCTCTTATCTGCAACTGAAATTTCCTTACAGTTTTTACGGTGAGTGGGCTGGTTATCGTAAAATGCGAACTCATAGATGTATAATTTTTATTATTCACCTCTGATGTCAATTTTCACTCACAAGGGAGTTAAAGGGAGGCCTTTAGCCCCGCCTTATAGGCGTCGAAAAGGGCTAAAATCACGCATGTGTCATAAAGAACATATTATATTTATCTCTATATATAGGGTGCTACCAGAATTCTGGTTCCTTTTAAGGGGGCGTGAGGGGGTTAAAACTAATCAAAAAATTCTCCCAAAATTTTGGTTTTTGGCGAGGGTTTTGGGGCATATTTAGGGTATAACAAATGGTTAAAAATGTATGAACGTGTGAGCATGTGTCGTGTGCATCACACGTACACACAATTTGTATCCTCTGCTTTGTTTTACATTCCTTGAATTTATCGTCAAGAGTTTTCATTTCGGAGAAAACTATTATGTTTTAAAAAACAATGTTTAAATTTAGAGGTAACACACACACACACACACACACACACACACACACACACACACACACACACACACACACACACACACACACACACACACACACACACACACACACACACACACACACACACACATGAATTTCAATTGTACATATTTTTGAATCTTTTTAATATTCTTTTGGAATGTTAAAAGCGTTTAATCTATAATGTTACTAATCCAAAAAGTCATATATTTTATATAATGTCTTCAAGTAACGTGAATGCATAGGACTTTGACGTACAACTGTATTTCTGTGATTTTTCATATTTTCCGCAAAATTTTCTCGAAAACTATCAGTCGTAGTGTATAAACATTTTTAACATAAAATGTGTGTTATTGAAAAATCTACAACTTTTATTTAGAACCTTTTTTGTAAATTTTTATTATTGACTGAAATAAACGTAAAACCATGAAATTTTCATAGTTTGTAGGTGTTTTGACCCTAAAAATCAGATTTGCGGATGTTTTCACTATCATGTTTGTGATCAAAGCGACAAAATACATGGTTATACAAAGTTTTGAATTAATCGGAGGTAAGCGCTTTTCAGAAGTTTATCCTCTTCTTCATAGCGGATATAAGAAATCTCACTGACAATTTTGTGCTTTCGAATTCGCGATGAAATTTTTGCTTTTGGCATTTTAGGTTCGATTTAAACAAAACAATATCACGACAACAAAAAACTTAACATAATCTTGTCTAACCTAACCCGACCCGGTGCGGAGTGTTTCCCACGTGAGCCACACCATCTGCCCCCTTGCGGCCACATGTGGAAAATCCGATCGGGCCAAGATCGGAACTTGGGAATAGGTTGGACAATTTCTGCATGGCTTGTTTCAACTTTCTAGCTTAGAGTTGAAAACACAACTATCGACCCGCTTAAGATGCAACGAAGCTTGCACTTTTGGTGTGCGTTTTATGAAAATATCTTTTACTTTAGAATACACGTTAAATTATTTGACCTTCCTTTGAGTATTTTGAATTCTTTGCATTTCAAATGATTTCATAGAATTCTTAGATATCTTTTGATTAATCTTAATTCTTTTAAATTTCTCTGAGCTCTTTAAACTGATCTGAATTTTCTGAATGCTCAATTTCTCATGAGAAGAGTGAATTATTTTAATGTATTACAATTATCTTGAATTCATTTGAATACATGTTGAGTTCGTTTGAACTACTTCAAATGCTTTAAATCTTATAAATTCTCTTGAAATCTTTATAAAACAGAATGATTTATTATTCTATCTTCCTTAGAATATCTTGAATTCTGTAAAATTTGAAAAAATTCTTATAATTCACTTTTACTCCTTCGAGTTACTTAAAAAAATCTTAATTCTCTTCAAATCTTTAATGAATTGTCTTTAATTTCAAAATATATCTGAATTTGTCTCAAATATTATGTACTCTCTGACTGAATTCAAGTCTTATGAATACTCTGACATATTTTAATTCTTCGAATACCACTATATTTTCTAAATTCTCTGAATAATTGAACATTTTTTGGAGCTCTCTAAACTGTTCTAAATTGTTTGAATTCACACGACATTACTGAATTCTTCTAATGCTTTTTAATTCTCTTAAAATCATTAAAATAGACTTTGAATTACTTCGAACTTCTTCATGGCTTTCAAATAAATTCTTAATCGTTATTCTTTATCTCAAAAAATTTCTGATACACGCGTGCAAAATTAGTCACTTAATCTTTTAACTTACGTTCTGAAAATCCTTTGGGTAGTGTTTATCTTCAACGAATCAAACAGGCATAAATGTGATGTTTGTAAAATATTTCAAGTAGGTTCTTTTCAAATAGGAAGGCAGCAGATAATTTGTAATTTTGACTAAAAACTCTGATCCATTTCGAAAAAGAGGCCAAATTCCATCGAAGTTGGAAATTCTTTACATTTTTCATGATATTTAGAAAATAATACACTATTTCCACTAGCATGATTGATTTTGATCTTTATAAAGTTATTCGGTGGTTTTTTGGACTACTGTGACAACAGATAAGGTTTCATTTTGATGATAAACTCTTATCGATTTTTAAAAAAAGGCGAAGTGCTGCCGATGTTTGAAATATTGAGTTACACTTTTCAAAAATTTTAGAAAATAATGCATTGCTTCCAGTTGCAAGAATGTAATTGATGATTTAAAAGGATTTTCAGCATTTTTTCGATCAGAGAAGACAAAGGAAAATTTATATTTTGACGAAAAACACTCACCTATTTTTAAAAATAGGTCAAATGCCCCTAAGAAGAAAATTATTTACAATTTATAGGATTTTTAGAATATTGAAACTTCTAGCTTCTATTGTGTCCTTTAAGGAATGATTTGAGAACGCTAGATGTGATTTACAGAATTTCCCTCTTTTGAGCGAGAAAATTTCAATGAATTTAATATGAACAGGTAGTCCTCTACCAAAGCGCTTGAGGTATTGAGGTAGCATTCCACATATGCTTACACGCTCATACAATTTTAACCCTTTTTTGTTTCCAAAATATGTCCCAAAACCAAAAATTTTCGAAAACGTTTTTGCTTACTTTAACCCCCTTTTGCCCCCTTAAAAAGAACCAGAGTTCTCGTGGCTCACCCTATATATATAAACATATAATATGTTTTTTATTAAAGATGCATGATTTCACCCCTTTTCGACGCCCTATCGGAAATTTACCACTGGCGCAGTACTGCTCCAGCACTGGCAGCTTAGGGACAATACTTACCGCCAGTACTGGTCCAGTGTTGGCAGAAACTTGAAATGATAACTATGTTCGGTACTGGCTTTGAGTACTGCGTCAGTGCTAGCGCACAGTAGTGACGACCAGTACTAGAGCAGTACTAGAAATGACGTTTATACAGATTTAAGCCCACGCTCGTTTAAATTTCTAAGAAGAAGAGGTCTGCATGAGATGTGTGAACTATAATATCACTCAAAGGATAGATTAGCTTTATTTTTCATATGAATTTCTATACAGTTCCCAGTGGGCAAAAAAATTAAGGATGTCCTAGATACGTCTTTGGGAAATCATACTAAGGATGCTCTTAAAGCGTGTAATGTCAGTACGAAAGATGTCCCAAGAACGTCCATGTCTTTAAGACGTCTTTAGGTCATCTTTAGGACATTGAACGTCTTAGAGACGTTGATTGGCCTGACATATGACGTCCCAGGAAAGTGCTAAGGACGTTTTTAGGATTTTCATAGTTTTGTACCCACTTGGTTATTACAAAGGCAACAGTTTGAGGCTATATTAAAGGGCCTAGAGTCCTTTAAGATTAGAAAATGCGCGCTTTGTCATAGTTGCTACGTGTTATTATTACAAATAGAAAGCTGCAATTACTTTTTACTTTGGAAAATTAAACATATTTTTTATGAATACGAAAATCATGGTTAATTTCTCGTGCGCAGTTTTTCAAATTATAAATGTGAATAAAACATTAAAATTCAAAAATATAACTTTGATTTGAATTCGAATTATTTTAAGTTAGAGAAAATAAAATATCTTAGAATTCGGTAACAAATGTATTAAAATTAAGATAATTGATATCATTTAAAATATATGTGTGCCAGTATTGGCATAGTAACTAAACTGCAATTCCGCTAGTACTGTGCCAGTACTTGTTCCGCAGGTCTGGGCAAGACGATGACATGACCAATTCACCCAGTATAGCACCAGCACTGGTCCCCCAAGATTTGGCTGGACGTTTGCAAGACCACTGGCTCAATACTACGCCAGATGTTAGTGACGGCACAACGCAGGCATTTTGCATTGGGCGCCTACAAAGCGGGGCTTAAGCTCTAATTTTTACATTGGAAAGATAACTGTAAATTACCAAAAATGTACGGAAATTTCTGGAAAGTTAGATATTTTTTTATTTATTTTTGCGTAATTTATCTGAAGTGACTATAAATTACCTGTAATATTACTAAAATCTCATAAATTTCCGGAAATTTATGAATATTTGTTTGAATGATATTTGGGTAATTTATGGTAAGTTGAAAGATTGATGTTTAAAGTTACCACAAATTTCTATAAATGTCCGCAAATTTATAGACATTTTTAAATTGAACTTTGGGCAATTTACGGTAATTTAACATAAATTACGTTCAAACTGACTGTAAATCATCCTTCCCTTATTGGAAATCTAATATGGGCTGGAATCATGGTTGCATTTCGATAGATGTCTGAAATAATCCATTTTTTATTTAAAAATATCGTATGCGCCAAGAGGAAAAGGGATTTTTTTGACTTGTATACGTTTTCAGTACTCGCCTCTGGCACACTCGAAGAGTCCCTCTTCTCCCTCTAGGTGCATAATGTACTATCACCAAAAGGCCGTGGCAAGTCTTCCAGCTTTTTAGGAAGACTAGCAAAAATCTGGCAAAATTATATATTGGAGCCCCCAAAATTTAAGATGTGATAATATATGCTTTTTTTATAAAACCACTTTATACTTACGAACAGAACTAATACATATTGTACAAGTAAGGAGCAGAGTACAAATAGAAATCTTCATTTCTGTTAGAGACAGATCACTGATTTTTAAAGACTTTCTTGAGCTATAACTGATAATATGTTCAGTTTGTTTTACGTATATATATATATACTAACCATAAAGTCATTATTGATCAAAAGGATTATTTACGCGGTCGATGAGACAGAAAAGCGTTGCGTAACACAGAAAATTGTCGGTGTGCAATTGTCGTATCTCATTTTGTTCAACTGAAGTTGATTTAATAAATGGAAATGGTTGCGGCGAACGAAATCAAAACAAACTTTTTTATCACTTTCAATGATTCGCTTCAATATTTCATGAATAAATTACTTTTATTTGCATTATGCAATTAGTCACAAACAGATATGTAACACGTGATGAAAAACACTAAAAAAAGTCATAAGAATATATCCCTAATTTACATGAATGACTATTAGAAATTCATAATAAACGGTTTGACTTAGGCCTGGCGAGGGAGAGAGTTTGCCAAACCTCGTGAATGATACAAGCCGTTCCTGAAGCACCGACACGATAAAGAGAAGGAGTCTCCATCAATTAGAAAGCAACTATGTACAAGAAACTCTAAGACTTTAAAATATGATTGTCTAAGAGAAAGATACATATAAGAGGATATTAGGGAAAAGGAGAGAGCGAGATGATAAGAAAATGCGACGCATTTACGGCAAAAAATATATTCTTTGTTTCTTCTACGAAGTTAAATTCTTTAATTTAACATTTCCGCCCGCTTTTGTTAAATTAATCTAACAAAATATCTACACTATATAAAGAATGTTTGTCTCGATGGTTAGAGGACTTATCTTGGTAATCAGTCGCTTGAAGGTCGAAGTCTGCGTCTTAATGGTTACCGCATGAGTGTGCCCATCTTTTACAGGATGAACTTCAAGGATTCGTCCCAGTGGTCACTTAGAAGGTGGATATCTCTCGTCTATGACGATTGCCAAGAAACCCTTCTTGCAAGAAGTTGAAGGCTGGTTCCATTTGTAAATCATTTGGTATCGTTGCAAGCATTCATTAGACCACTTTCTCCAAAAGCTATCCAGCATCTGTCGTAGAAGTTGCCATCGAAAAAGACGAGAAACTTTCAAACTCTCTAGGCTGGTAGACAACAGCTGATGGAGCACCGATCAGGAAGTGTCTTGGTGTGAAAATTGTAAGGTATCTAGCCATTGCGTTCCGTTATTAGCCTATAAGGTTGATAATTTGCCAAGCTCTTTCGAAGATGATAAGAAAAGAGCTCGGAGTTCTGAGTCGCTGCAGAGAATAGAGCAAATGCCTTGTTTTGTGGTAAATCTCTTGTAGACTGCGATGAAACATCTGCTGTGTAGTCGGTGACCAATTCAAGGTGAATCGCAGAGGAGGAATGGCAAACGAATAGAACGAAGTAGGCATTCTAGGTACGAGCCACCCGCTCTTTCCAAGTTTTGCTCGCAAGAGGTCCAGCATAATCAACGCCAGAGCATAGAAATGTACGTGAGGATGTAAACGGATCCGCAGGTAGTTGTCCCATTAGTTGTTCAGCTCGCTTTTTCCTATATCGCACGCACTTTATGAATTTCCAGATGAAGGAATTGACTGGGACTCCACCACCAGAATCCAAAAGTCATTCCTAATGAGGGACAAGGTATCCTGGGTTCCTTCGTGTAATTTTCGTTGATGAGCATTTGAGATGACCAGCTTGCGTAAAAGGAGACTCTTTTGGCAGGATAAACAGATGCTCCAATTTTCATGGAAGATCTGATGCTTGGAACCTTTAATCTAATCGTAAAAGCCCTTGAGTATTTAGTTATTTAGCATAAGTCCCTAGGGCTAAATAACCCTCTAAGGAACAGGGGATACATGAACTATTACAAAAGCAGCAAAAAGAATACCGTCGCTAGTCGAAGAATATTACTGAAGTTATAATTGTATAGTGCACCAGATTTGAACGACTTATTAGATAATAGTAAAAAATGCGAGAGCGAATTTGCTACCATAATTGTGTGAGATTAAATAAAATTGATACTGAATTAGGGTAGCAGAGTTACAACAAAATATTAGATATCAGGTTGCAAACCTATAAAACCAGGGATATAATTTATTTATATGAAATGTAAGTTTAGATGTTATATGTGTTAAAGGTATCGAGGCGCTGACTAACATATGAGAGTTACCAATGAGGAAATTCTATAGTAGGATTGACAATATTGATCAGATACTTATAAACAGCTTTTGTGAAATGATAATAGGAAGGGCTTCCCTAATTGATACGGCCAGTTTGTTCCAAAGTCGGGCGCCCCTAACTGTGAAAAATCGTTGTAATTTACATGTTCGGTGCTTTGTAACTATGATTACTCGATGTGACAGCGATTGTATCAAAAATTACCCATGAAATAATGTCTTCTCTTGGCTACATTCGGAAACCCTTTTTTTCGATATGTTTTTAGATGTACATGTTTAAGTACATCATAAATAAAACAAATACATGCATTAAGTGCTCTTAAGCTTAGAATTAACCTCATCTGTTATGCCATCATATGCTATGCACCCAAAATCAAAGTGTGGCAAAATCAAGCTCTTAATCAGAAGTATACGAGTGGAAACAGGCAAGGATTCTTTGTTCCTTTTAAGCTGGTTCACAATTATAAATGTTTTCTTCCAGATGCCGTTCACCTGCTCTTTCCAGAATAGGGTTCTGTTCAATATCTATCCAAGATCTTTGTTTTAGAAGCATTGAGTAAGAGCCGATTTGTACTGGCTCAATGCACTGCCCTATCAATATCTTCCTGTACGAGAGTAAGGAGATTTGTTAAAGAAGCAACAGGACCCGAATGATAAAGTTTGAAGTCATCAGCATACTTGTGTTACTTACAGTGTTTTAGATCTCTATCAAGATCTGAGGTATACAAGTTAAAAATGAAAGGAGCAAGTATGAAACCCTGAGGAACTCCACACCCTACCTCTATCCAGTCAGACTGCTCGCCTCTACTATGTTTAACTCGTTGGAATCTACCATTCAAGTATGATTTAAACTACCTAATTGCCATGTCTGATAGTCTAAAGGACTTCAACTTAAGCAGGAGTAGTTTGTAGTTTACAGAGTCAAATGCCTTGGAAAAATCGAGTAATACAACAATCGGGATCTCTTTAGCATCGAATGTCATTTTATAATCATTGGTGACTTTAAGCGTTGCTGTTAGAGTACTGTGTTTTGTCCGGAAGCCGGATTGCATTGGATCGATTAAATTTTGAGAATCCAGATATTCATATAATTGACTGTGAACTATTTTTCCAAATGATTTAGATAGTGCGCAAAGGATGGAAATAGGGCGAAAATCTTTTGGGCATCCAAATATCTGGAAATATCTCAACTTGCAAGGAAGCATCGTAAATATATAAAAGAATTGGAAAAATTATTGGGAGAGCAAGTTTGACTATTTTAATTGATATACTATCAGAGACTATGGCATTTGAACTAACTTCCATAAATTTTTCTAGGAGCAAATCTGGGGTAATATCTAAGAAAAAGAAATTATTGTCATTAAAAGTGGATAGAGGCAGATTTAGAATAGGCAGAGCTAGAGAATTTGAGGTACGAGTAACTGTAAATGCGTTTAATAAATCATTTGGAGAAAAGTTGCTATCAGGATATTCAAATTTGGGAGGTATGATGTATAATCGCTAGTCTACGCCTATTATCGCACACCTTCATAAGATGTTTTATTTCAGAAGTAATCCAAGGCGTAGGTTTGTTATACTTGTCAGGAGTATCCAAAGGCGAAAATAGATTAAAAGCCGATAGCAGATTACCTGTCAGCTTTTCAAATTTTGTATTGAGATTTTCAACACGTAATAAATTCTCCCAGTCATAGGTCAAAAGGTGATCCTGAAATTTAGCTTTGTCAATAGAGCCTAAATTACGCGTCTGTGTTTACATGGGGCCAATGAATTCTGGACACGAGATTTTCTAATTGATCTTTATAAGGTCATGATTAGATAGGAACGGTATAGGGTGCTGTGAGTACAAATCAAATTTTTCCAGCTCGTCGACAATCATTAAGTCAATATATGTACTGGTACGATCAGTGTGGTGTGTAGAATTATGGGGGACAATCGAGAGTCCAGAAGCTGTAAGGTAATTGTTGCGGTTACTACTTGCATTTAAATTTGTATTAAAATTTCCGAAAAATACAATATTATTAAAATTCGGAAAGTGCATTGCAATCTCCGATTCAAATTCATTGCCATATGTTGCATTGGGCGGTTTATTTACAACGCCAACTAAGATTCCGTATATGCAAGTACCAACCTCCACTAGAAGACACTCCAGTGAAGCACGTAATTATCAAGGGCTACCATTATGGAAGGGTGATTACGTGTTAACCAAGTTTCAAAAACCGCGATTAAGTGGTAAGAGCAAGCCTGAAAAAAGTGTTTGGATTCCTGATAATGAGCCAAGAGAGATTGAACATTCACATGACATATATTTAAGGATACCATCGAAAAAGTGAATAGGTACAATTCATGTTGAGACTGGTAAATCCAATTATGATGAAAGTATCTCTAGTAATAATCCACTCCAAATCCAACTTCGCCAGTACAGGAGAGGTTACAAAATAATTATTACTGTATGATATAGCATACAATTCGTAAGAAAAGTTAGCACTATTTGGGCAATAGACAGCCGTCTCACCATGTCTTAAAATCACAATAAAAAAGTAACATAGTAATGTCCTGCTGAAAGTATCGCTAATCATGCAGAATGCAGATTGTTGAATATATGTATAGGTTTTGCTGATAAAATGCGCGACAGTAGGATGCTAGCAAGTTCAAAAGTATTCTTAATAATAATAATAATATGAACAAATAAGCTATAATAAGGTATATAATAATAATGATAAAAAGGATGTAAAAGTGAGCCTCCAGCCCACCTTCTGAAAGTCCAGAAGTAATCCAGTAGTTTCTAGCCATTACTTGTGCCATTACTTTGTACTCCTTTCCGAAAAAGTGCAGTTAAACTTCTGGTATCCAAAAATGTTTCGCTGCTTCTAATTCCTGAGTTGTGATTAGGGCGTTTGGCAGTGATTCTGTTTTTTTCCTGAGGCGAAGAATAAACCGTTTGCGGAGATCTGTGATTTGCAAGAGTCGAGTCAAGTTTGAATATTTGTCGAGCAGATCATAATTAGTGCTAGACGGACTGACAGTGACAGCAGTTGATTGAACAGGGCGTTCTTCAAACTTGTGTTCAATGGACGGAGCTTTGAACTTATTAGGCCATAATGAAGAGAGTTCTTGAAGCTAGTCTGGGCCAGTCTACCAGATACTATGTTGAGAAAGTCGCAATAGAGTCAGTCCTTGTACAGTCAGCAGGTTTTCTTTTATCTGGTATGTAATGCCATTTTGCTATGGGAAGAGTTTCTTCAATAAAACACACACGATTGTGGACAAACTCCTTCCATCGAGATGGATGATTACTGATTCATGTGTAGGTGATTGAGGAGTCAGACCAAAGATGACCTGAGACTTTATCAGCATCAAGGACTGGCACAGTGTGTCACTACCTTTGTGAGAAGGACAGCTGCTGACATTTCAAATGGAGGAATTGTTAGCCGTTTCTTGGAACAGACAAAGATTGTTTCAACTTTTCATTATTGGTTGGTACACCTAATAAACACAACAGCAGCTAGAGCTTGTTTTGACGCGTCGCAGAAACCGTGAATCTAATTGGAACTCTATGATGTCATTCGAAATCATCGAGAAATTACATGATTCTCCATTTTTCTAAATACAAAATTAGTAAGGGATCATCTCAGTCAAGTTTGAGAGACCAAAGTTTTCTTTGATTCTGGAAATGAACACGTTACGTAGAAAGTGGAAAGTCCAACTCATTCTCAAAGCGTGGACAATAGCGTCTTGATCAATTGATACAGAAGCTGGGAATGGTTGTTTATCTCTTGGTACTCCTTGGAGAATCTCTGGATGGTCGCTTATTCACTTCGTAACAGGAAGATCGCCCACCAAGCATAAACGATTCACCTGTTGGACTGTCTCCTGTGCTTTTTCGATAGAATGAGCTCTTTCGAAGACACCATATACTTTCTTTCACTCAAGGTAGGGCAAGCCTCACGAAGGGCAATGAATAGTGCAAAGGCTAAACGATACGTCACTGTAGTTAACTGGTATGTGTGAGTTTCATTAAGTCTAGTATTCCAAATAATTCTTTGAAGATTCTAATCATGTGGATGCACCTTAATTTGTCGGTACATTTTTTCGATGTCCGAAGTGTATACATAATGAAACTGATGAAACTAGATCAAAACATCGACAAGTTCAGGCTGAAGTTTAACTCCTGTATGCCAAATTTCGTTTAGCGAAACACCAGTAAAAACTTTATGAAAAGTTGGATCACCTGCAAGTCTCTTTGATAGTCTTGCTAATATTCGCAGGGCTGCTGATTTTGAGCCATCAAGGTGATCAGTTAATTTTTTTTTAGTGGAAGTCGGACGACGTAACGACCTGTATCATTTTGATAGTGTGTAGTTTTAAATGGTCCGCGCACTCTTGATCTTCGGCTGATAGCAAATTTTCTCGGACAGTTGGCATTTCATCCAGCTTTCAAATTCTTTTAAGGAGTTCGCAGAGTTCTTCTTTAATTGAGACGTGATATCCTTGAACTGAAGACGATGATAAGCAGAGTTGTTGTTGGGTCAATAAGTATCCAACAAAAAATAGTTCAAAAACTTGACCATAAAATTCAGCTCCAATGAGAATGTCAATATATGCAGATGATTTGAACTCAGCTTACGAAGCAGATACGCGGTGATCACGCATTCCGCCGGGGACTCAAAATAGAGATTTAGTTTGATTGAAACTGAGCCGCGCGTATGTCCAGCGTACACTGCTTCGATTTCTTTTTGTATTAGCGATATAGATAACTTCGGTAAATGAAGAAGTTGAGCTAATTTCTCAGAGGCGATGATTTAAAGTGTAGGTAAAGGCGTTTGCGACGTTGCTGGAGTCTGGTGGATAGCAACACAGTTAGTTTGAACTCTTGATTTTAAAATCAATCGACCAGGATGATCAACTTGTCTCTCATTATGAATTCTGTAATGTTGTTTTTTCGCCACATTTATTGCAACGTTTTATAGATCAACAGGTTGATGCTCGATGCTGACCAAGACAGTTGTAACACGAATTGTACTTTTGCACAATTTCAGCACGACTTTCAACTGTCAACTGTCTCGTTCTGAAAATCGGGCAACTTGCAATGTACTGATCAGAGGAACAAAGGAAACACTTGCCTGCGGTAGTCTGATCTCCTGAAATGTAGTGAATCCTGGCTGATTGTTGATTATATTGAGCGCTAGGTCTCCGTGACTCTTCAACGGCTTGAAGAGTCCACCAACTCGTCATTAAAAATTCGTTGAATTGCTGCAATGCTGGAGGATCCTCTGACGCTCCTAAATGATGTTCTCAAGCCCTGACTGACTCAGAATCCAATCGTTGAACGGCGATGATGACTAAAATGTAATCCCACATGTGTATGGGTCGGCCGAGTATTTCCATGCTTCGATACATTTGGGTAATAGTTGTATATAGACTTTCTAATTCCACTGCTGATTCTATAGACATTATTTTCATCGGTAGCAAAGAGTGTAAAGCTGAATTGACTAAAAGTCGTTTATTTTCATAAAAAGAGACTAGAACATCTCAGGCGTTTTGAAAATTATCAGTGATCAGTGCGGTGTTCTTCAGCAGATGAGCTGGTGCCTTTTAAACTTTTTTTAAGGTAATGTCGTTTTCATATTAGAGACAGGTCTGAGTTTCCGATTACCATCGTATCAAAGAGATCTTTGAACTGAAGGCAGTCAGACGGGGATCCATCAAACGTGGGCAAATACAGCTGGGGAAGGCGTAGACCGTATCCCATCATGGAAGTGCTTCCCGAGCACTTAAATCCAGACTGAATCGATGGCGATCTTTTTTTGTTATCTTGGATACGTTCAAGTAAGTAGCTCATCTCCGAGAGCGCTTCTAGATAGCTTCAGTGCGTCGCACCAAACATGTTTTCCTCGAAAGAGGGATTTTCCAGCAGAATATTTTTCTCCCTTGTTTCTAGCTGTTTCATCGCGATCTTGATGGCCTCATGATTTAGTGAGAACTTGGACCACGATTCCTTGAGAGCTTTCAGCTGGGTTTCAGCTCGGTGTGAAGAAATCTTTGGTGTCCAGAGACTCATCAAATTATCCATTGCACTCGCGATAAACTCCATGTGAACCGTTTGTCCGTCGATGCGATTTTCGATGTGGCTCACGCGCATCTTGAAATCGTTCACCAAATCCCACTCTCGAAGGACCAAAAATGTTTAATTGAAGTTGATTCAGCTAAAAGAGCTGGTTGAGGCGAACAAAATCAAAACATACTTTTTTCACTTTCACGTTATAAAAAACACCCAAAAAGGTTACAAGAATATATCACTACATTTATGTACATAAATTACTATTAGAAATTCAGTAAATGCCTGACTCGCATTATGACCTGCTAAGGTTACCCCCACCATTGATATCCAGCGCGTTACCCCTCGCTTGCTTGTTCTCGACTTGCATTATACCTTAGAAGGTTGACGTACCTGAGATATAATACGAGGGTGGATTGATAAGTTTCCGGCCTGACCAAGAGATGGCGCCACTAGGCCTACCTTGAGGTGGCGTTCTATAGTACCATCCTTAGATAGCT
>NC_046665.1:82122123-82125072 GCF_010883055.1 Belonocnema kinseyi | reverse complement strand
ACATTCAAGACTCAATATTCCGCGACCCCCTTGACGGCGTGAGATGTACAGTCGCGGAACGGAAGACTTAAGATACATGCTTTTGTTCATGTGCATAACCTTGCTTGTCCCGATATCAAGAGATCTGAGCTCGTTTTTCGTCCAATGAACTACTCCAAATGAATAGAGTAGTACCGAGACGGCAAGCATGTTCGTTATAGATACTTTGTTCCTCGCCGACAGTTCGGAAGACCAAATCTGTCGGATGAGACGTTTGTATCTGCTTCGGAGAGTATCCTTTATAGATGTCACATCCTGAATGCGGCTGTGTGGCACGTCCAGGTATGTATAAATCTCTCCAGCGCAAAGATGTCGTATAGCGCTTCTATCAACGAGCTCAGGATCTCCAGGGATACCATTAAGTTTTCTTCGCTTCAAATAAACCTTGGCGCATTTGTCTAACCCAAATTCCATTCCAGTTTCCTTAGTATATCGTTCGACAATCCCCAGAGCTAGATGCAGTTGCTCTCTGTTTTTAGCATAGATCTTAAGATCGTCCATGTAAAATACATGAGTGATCTTGTACTTTTGATCCGCAGGTCTGCCGCACAAGTACCCGTCGGAATGGCGCAGTGCTAGAGATAGTGGCAATAATGTAAGGCAAAAGAGGAGTGGGCTCATGGTGTCGCCCTGAAAGACACCTCTCTGAAACGTGACCTTGTTAGTTGTCACACGATTTTTGCCAGATGAGATAGTAAATCTGGTTTTCCAAAGCGGCATCAATCTCTCTATGCACCCAACTATTTGCGGATGAACCTTTAAGATTTCCAAAAGACACATGATAAGTCTATGGGATGTAGAATCGAAAGCTTTCCGATAATCAATCCAGGCCATCGATGGGTCACGCTGGTAGAATCCTGCATCTTTGCAGACACATCTATCGATGAGCAGGTTCTCCCGACATCCGGCTACGCCTTTCTTTAAGCCTCGTTGTTCATACATTTCTTGCCACACAGGTTCAATTGCCCGAACAATCCTATCATTTAGGATAGCTGTGAATATCTTATAAAGCGTGTTCAGACAAGTTATTAGCCTGTAGTTCTTCGGGTCAGCTAAGTTGCCTATTTTAGGCAGGAGTATTGTGCGCCCTTCCACCAACCACTATGGAATCGGCTCTTCCGACTTCAAATATGAGGTGAAAATACGGGCCAAATGCTGATGGGTTGAAGAAAACTTCTTTCACCAGAAGCTTTTGATACAATCTGGTCCCGGCGCGGAATAGTTCTTCATCCCTCTTAATACTTTTTTCACCTCCTCGGTAGTGATGGGTGGGCATTCTTTATCAGGTGTTATGCGGGCAACACATAACTCCTTGAAGCTATTTATATTTTCTGAGTCTTCGTCCAGTCTATGCTGAACTTTGTAGACTTCTCTCCAAAATATTTCGACCTCCTCTGGTTTGGGTGGGTGTTCCACAGTAACTGGAGAGTCTTGGAAGAGTCGAGATGGGTCAGAGAGAAATTGTTGATTTTCTCTGACCCACCTCTCCCTCCGCTCTAGACTTCTCTTAGCGTCAGATAGTATCCGTATTCTCTCAACAATATGCTGCCTGATGGTCAGCAGCTTTGACTTGTTAAGTGTGTGATAACGGGTCTGGAGTTCGCGCGCGAACTTTCGAACCTTGGCGGTAAAATTCCTGCCAGATGTGATGTAGTCAATCGCACATTGAATGCGGGACGCGTACTGTCTTGCCAGCCTATCTTTATGATAAGTTGATGCATTCGTCTTTTGGTCTTATGATCAGCCGTTGGTTTTGTTTTACGGTTCGCATCGGCCAAAGCTCTCGCTGCATTATACACACAATAATTGATTGCCCAGAGGTCGGATTCACCGGAAAAATGTCCACGAAGCTCGTCATCCATTTCAGCCAGATCTTTAGGCTTGAGAGAAACCTTGGTGTTAATGTTTCTCCGGGTCGTAAAGCATCGCTCTTCATCTATTGGATGCCTGCCTGCGGTTGGTCTTAGTGTCGCCTCTCTTTCTCTGTTGCCGGCTAGTTCTATCTGTGGTAGAGTAGGCGTTCCGCTTACGTAGCCCCTTTTACGGAGTAGTTCAGCATGGTTTCGCAGACGTTGCTGCGAAAAGTGCGATAGCTCCGGGTGCTTCTCGCACCACAGAGCGTGCAGCCGTGCCATGTAACCCCGTTCACGGGCCACACTCGCATCGTAGCAGTCTAGCAAATCGTGATTCAGTCGCTCCGTCCACCCAAAGGTCACGAGATACCGCCGAACCATCGCATTGAATCCATTTTCATTGGCTCCCCCAGCTCTAGGTTGGTCGGCATTGTTGGCCGACCCATTGTCAGGAGCCCTGCGCGTTCTGTTGTTTTGAACCGCACTTACTACAACTATGTTTGGTGTTGTCATTGTTTGTTCCCACGAGAAGCTAGGGAAAGGGGTTCGTCCATCCTTGTAGAGCCCCGCATGCAAGGACAAGACTGCGTACTCTGAGAGGTCGCCTGGTATCCCAGAGTCACCGTTCTAGACACCTCACCCAGGTGCCATTCAGCTTTTGGCACGGTTTTCACACCTCCGCTTGGGGGTTGATTCCTTCGGGACCACCCCTGGACAATTGTCCGCGACTGCCTATTTATTTTTGTAACCATATTCAACAGAAACCCTTGGTGCAGGGACCCTTTATCCGCAACCCGAGGACGCATTTGGTGGCTTTGTCATAGGCCTTCAGTTAGTATATTTTTTTGGTTACAAGTTTAAATATTTTTAGCTGAAAAGTAGTTTTTTTTCGAAAATTGATGTTTAAACTTAAAATTTAACTATTTTATTTATGTTTGCACTTTTTCAGTTATATATACGAGGGTGGATTGATAAGTTTCCGGCCTGACCAAGAAAAACAACGTTTTTAGGAATTTTTTTTTTTTATTTCTCAACATAATCTCCTCCAAGGCTGATA
>NC_046665.1:82104402-82122023 GCF_010883055.1 Belonocnema kinseyi | reverse complement strand
CATGTTTTAGCATGTTTTAGTACATTTTGGTAGCATGTTTAAATATTTTTAGTTGAAAAGTCGTCGGTGGAAACTTCACATAAATATTTATTTTAAACGATATTCAGAAGTTTAGAAAAAATTTTTAAAATAATTCAAAAGTTGAAAAAATTCCAAATAATTAAAATAAAATTATATTCGAAAATTTCATTAAGATTTCTATAAAATCTAGCATTATTCTAAGAGCATATAATTACAATTAATAAATTGTTCAACAAATTATGTTTGTTAACTTGATTTAATTATAACTTATAAGAATTTCTAGTGGGAAAGATTATAAAATACTCCGTTTTCCTAGCATTATTATGAAAGAATATTATTAGAGTTTTTGATAACTATTTGTAACTATTTGATTGAAAATTGAATTATTTTAAATAAAGCTTATCTTTTGAATAAAAATGCAAATAACTGTTTAGTTGAAGATTAAACTGCTTTCAGTGAGGATTTAATTTTTTTATTGAAAATTGATTCTGTTTTATTCTATGCAGCTGCATTTCATTTCAATTGTTTTGATTTGAGCGCGCTTGACTTCCAAACTGGAAGTCAAACTAACCAGAGATCAATTTTATTGGCGGAAGATCTCGCAATTATATTACTGTACTTCAATAGCTCGGGTATACCTGCCTTCCCATCCAGTCTAGTCTACAACTTTTCGAATACCTGTTTGTCTTCTTCGCTCTCTTTCACCTACCCTTGCCAGCGCGAGGTACTTTGTACTAGTGAGAAATAAAGTACGAAATATTAAAACTGTTTAATTTTGCAATTAGTAACTTAATAATATTAAATGTATTTAAAATTCAAATTTCTTGACAATTCTAACAATATGTCACTTGTGTTAATAAGTTCAAAATGATATTACTTTGAATTTAAATTAAATTATTTTTAATTTCTATTAATTTATTCTGAATTTGTTCCATTTCACCCGGACTTCTAATAAAAATTTTTTATTTAATTGTCATAATTTAATTTTTTTAAATTATACTCTTTTGCTTATTTTTCTGGTTTAATTGTTCACTTTTTCATATTTTTCAATTCAATTATGATTTGTTAGTAATATTTTAATTATCACGTTTTTTGAACTCATTTTCAAATAAATGCATTAAATCATTTAATTTTTACATCGACAATTCATTTCCCAAATTTATGGGTAAGAAACATGTAAGATTTATTATTTGCATGATGATTCTGATGGAAACGCAAGATATATCATGTAAAATTTTATTTATTCAAGTCAGATGTATACAGCAGGATTCAAATTATGTTCTACTTCAGCAAATGTAAATAAATGAAAAATTTTCTACATAATCAGTGGATTATTTAAATTGAAATAAGTATTTTTTAAAACTAGATTCTGAGGATCAAAATAACTTACTATGATAATATGATCCTTAATGACCAATTAAGAGCCCTTCATAAACTCCTATTGCTAACATAAACTAGCTTCATGTAAATTCAGCGTGCAAGCAATTTTTTCATTAAAAAGGGTTGAGCCCAAAATTTGGGACTTAGGGTTCTTTTCAGCCCTTAATGATTCCTTTATTTTGGTTTGATTCCGGGATTGATTACCGCACTGGTTTCGAAGTTACAGGTGTTACGGTGCGGTGCAAGCTTCACATGTGAAACCAGAGCGCACATCGTTTTAAAAAACCAAAAGGACTGCGTGAATGGGCCTGGTGGGAATTTGCAGCCCTAAATGAGCACTGAATACACAAGAAAAATGCGAATCAGATTAAATCAATAGTTTTAAAGATACAAGTTTTGGGGTGCTAGCTTCATGTGAAGCCAGTGCACCCCCCGTTTTTGATAAAAAATTGCAGAGCCCAAAAGTTAGAACTTACGGCTCTGAAAAGCCCTAATTTTCAATTTAATATTCATAAAAGGCCGTGCTAGCTTCAGATAAGTAGCCTGGGGTTCGCTCTTTACAGTGGCGAGGCCAGCACACGAATGTGAATATTCAAACTTCGATATCTTGGAAACTAAGGCCCATTGGATCGAAGGAAAAAATAAGCACCAAATGGATGTTGATGTACTTCCACGGCGTAAAGCCCCATTCGAATCGGCAATGTACTTTTCGCGACCTCGCTCTATGGGTAAGAAAGTACACTAGAAGTCCACGGTGATGGCTTTGCTGTATTGTTATAAACGAATCTGATAAACAAAAAAACATATAATATGGAACTTATACAGAATGACCAGAAACTGACAAAATAGCGGCTGTTTTTTCTAAAGTACTTGTAAGTGGATTTTCTGAAGAACCTCACTTTAAACTTTTTTTGCAGAAATAGATGGTAATATGCACTAAAGTTTCCTGAGTTTTGTTCTTGGAAAACCACTGCTTCCGATTAAAACAAAGTTTTTGGAAAAATCAAATATTTTCATTTTTCTCGGTAATAACGAGGAGTAAAAGCAAATATTTAGTTGAAAGTTTATATATTTAGATAATTTATATAAAAAATACACCATGTTCACTTGTGATATCTTGCATTATTTGAAATAAAATAAAAATTTTATTAAAAAAATGTCCTCGCCTCACAAACGCTTAAGCCCTCATAAAACTGATAGGATGTATTTTTTATAAGAAAATAATTATAACAAAATAAATAAAATAAACAAAATAAAAAATAAAAAAAAATAAAAAAATTTTTTGTAAGAAAATACCTCCTTTCTTTCTGCACCTTTTTTTTATTCAATAAATTTGAGAAGTTTCCTCTGATATTAAAGTGGACCATATCAGTTTTGTACTAATTACTAATTATTAATTACATTTAAAAAAATTTTAATGTGTAAACTCTTATTTGAGTTTTTTTATCTTTCTTTATTTCTGATAATAATAAAAAACTTCAATTCTTCAAAAATAATTTTTTTCAATCAGAAGCAGGGACATAATAATAACGGAACCTATCATATGCGTAGTATACATTACTATATATTTCTAAAAAAACGTAGAAATGTGATTTTTAAAAAAATCACTTGCAAGACACTTAGAACAACAGACACCATTTTGTCATTTTTCCCAAATTAAAATTTTTTTCTTGCAAGAATTTAAAGGGCAAGTATTCCAACATCGAATAAGTAATAAAAATTTACGATCAATATGCCCCTTCGAAAAAAACTGCATTAAAAAAATGTTTGCTTATTTTCCTACTATAAAATTATATATCAAATAAGAAAATATTATGAAACAATGACCTGTTTTTTTCTTTCTTCTTTTTTTAGAAATTTTTTGTTTAATAAAACTAGCTGCGAATAACTATATGATGTAATTAAGATGTAAAGATTGATTCTGTATTAATTATTTTTATTAAATCCAAGGTTAATAATTATTATTTAAATTTATATGCAAAAGCATTTCAAAATGGCTAGAAAAGTTTAATTTTGGGTCGGAATAACTGAACAAACAGCAAGTCACATTGCTGCTTGTCAGATTGCGGTGAATCACAATTGTATCTATTTCTCATCACACAGTCATTCATAAATGGATGTTTACGGGTAAATTAGACTATTTGTCGCACTTTTAGCTATGTGTAAGCTCCTTGCGGTTCTTTTTCAATTTACTACAATTAAAGATTTTTTTTATTGGTCGCTTGTGAAGTTAGATTTCGAAAGTCATTATTGTGGTGTGTGGTGTGCGAATAATGAATCTGCTTTGCAGAAATAAGCGATTTTAATTATGTATGATCATAAAGAAAAAGAATTCATGTCCATGCTAAATCCTTTTATTTATTACAATATTTTAGCATTGTTAATTAGTTTATGATTTTGATATATCTTGACATACATCCGCATTATGTTGACCTATGCTATTCTGGACGACGAAACGCATGAATCCATTTACCAGTTGGGGTCCCAGGAGGTTGAGAATAATGTCCGATAGATTCTCCTCCAGGGCTCCTTACGAAATCGCCATCTTTAATATCAAGTTTGATTCGCTTACCTGTTGGTGTATAAAATATACAGTCAATGATTTATTTAAAGATCAACAAAAATCATTAACTTAGAGCTATTATGTAATTTATACTAAACTATGTGTCTACTAATACTAATTGTCTAAGAAATTAGATTTGGATTTTTTTCGCAATAACAAAATTTTTTTCTCATTTAAGAAGAATTGAAAACATTTTTCTTATCACAAAAATGTTGTCTATATAATAATAATTTGAGCAAGGTCGGCTAACATTTATATGTCCCTCTATAGCCACTTCATTTAGAGTAAAAAATATTTTATAAAATACTCCAGTGAGGAATTCAGAGAAATGATTCTGTGGTCAGGGACATCTAAATGATACACTTTTTCTCCAATTGAAAAGATGAGAATCATCTTTCGAATTTGGACCCCAAAGAAACAATTTGTAATAAGGAAGGCCACTATAGACGTTTAAGGCGAAAGTCTCTAATATTCACAGAAAAAACTAAAGTTAAATTTTGTTGCATGTAAAATTTTCCGATGTTAAAGTTTATGTGTCATTTGTCGAAAGTTTATCATACGATGCAATAAAAGCTGTCGTCTTCTATGTTCTTAACCGCAATAAGAAAACAGCAAAATATAAATGTATTTGAGCTGTAAATTCAGGAAAGTAAATTTAAAACAACTTTTCTTTCACTTAATTATTATTTAAAAAATAATTACACTTATCGGGAACGAATTCAAATGTATTTTTCGTGAATTAAGATTAAGAACTTGACACAACAACTATCTTAGGTTTTCGAACAAAAAAAATAGGAATCGATTTTATTTTAAGGTTAAAGCATCAATAGAATTTATAATACGCTAAATAAGTTTTATCTTGAATTTATTTCAGAATCAAATTCAGTTTAAATATTAATAATTAGAAATCAATCCTAATATAAAAGTATATTTCAAAGTTAAGTTTAAAGAATAGTTCTACGAATAAAATGTCAGGACGGAGTTTCTTATCTCACAACTTGTAAACTATGGTTAAGATCATAGTGAATATGGTGAATTTTCAGCTGGGTGTCAAATAATTAATTTTCAGGCACGAAAAATATATTTTTATTTGTACGCGATATGTGCAATTATTTAAAAAATAAAATTTTAATAATTGGAACGTTTTTAAGACTCTCATTCCTAATTTCTAGATCGATTTTATGCATAGTCAACTACATAGCAGACGACGGGTCTTCACTGAAAAATTATTCCGAGACAGTTTAAAAACTCAAAATTATCTCATTTTCATGTAATGTTTATGCGATAAGGCTTGTTTTATATTGTGTTTTATATGTTAAATTACCTTCTTGTTCAAATGGGATTTTTTCATAAAACTCGCCTCCAATGTATATTCCTTTTTGAATTATATTACGCCAAAGTATATAACCATCCGAAAACTCAACTGGCACTGATGATTGTGAAGGTAGCGATTGTTGACGTTGCAGGTTTTGTGTTGGAGTTAGTGCATGATAAGGTTGTTGATGCAGGTTTAGTGAAGGAGTATGCCAAAAAGAAGGTTGTGGATTTGGCAGGTTTGTTGTATGAAGATGCCAATAATTATTTTGTGGGTATTGCTGGTTTTGTGATGAAGATTGCTCATTATGAGTTTGTTGATGTTGCAGGTTTTGTTGTATAGGAAACCCATAAAGAGCTTCATGATGTTGCAGGTTTTGTGGTGAACGTAGCCCATAATTAGGTTGTTGATGCAGGTTTTGTATTTGAGGCTGCCAAAGAGAAGGTACCTGCTGTTGAGGTCGCGGTTGTTGAGCTGGTGGTTGAGGTCGCGGTGGTGGATCGAGATCGTGAAGTTGAGGGTGGTAGATTTGACGTTTGTTGAAGTCCCGGTGATGCTTCGGTAAGAAAATTATGATTAATTATTAACTTACAGACTATTTAACTAAAATAATAATTGTCCAAGTTATAAGATTTGGATTTTTATTTTGAATCCGAAAAATTTTTTATTAGTTCAAAGGAACTATATATGTGTACTAAGAATTTGTGTAGTATCACTTAGTAGTAACTTGTTTCTCTATGGGTTCTCAGCATCGAGTAAACCAAATATTTCATAAAACAGCCGAGGGATGAAATCAAAAGATGATGTTCATCCGCCCATAAAACACTCTGCATGAAGAAAAATGGATGTTTAGTATAAGAATACGTAATGTACCCCTTAAGATGGCGATATTAGTATTCTCTTGTGTAACACGATCTGCGAATGCCCTCTGATAACAAGTTAAATATTTAGATATTCTAGTTTCATATCTCAAATAGTGAAACCAAATGTATAATTTCATTTGAATTTAACATATTAGCAAAATAGGTGCTAATATCTATTTGTGACACTACCTGATCTTTTAATATCTAGGTTTAACATATATTTGCACCGTGCAAAATTAAGGATAAATATAGACATTCCAGAAAGAATTATTTGATATTTGTTTTCAATTATATTTCAGTTTTTAAATTACCTGGCTGAGGATTCCTGTTGATTGGTTCAATTGTTCCATTTGCATAGCATAATGCAACAGCCTTGTTATTCTTGTCGAATAAGAATCGAGCTAGTGGCGGCTTTACATCTCTGTCACTTGGATCCGCTGGACTTGATTCTGGAAGAAAAAATATAGGGATTTTTTCATTAAAGAAATTTTTCAGGAAACCCAAAAAAGTGTTATTTGTTCGAAATAAAAATTTTGAACTATTTTTTTGTCGACAGAATATTTGTATTTATGTGTCGAAAAAGTTTCAGTTCAAGTTGTAAGAAAATGTAACTTTTAATACAATTCTTTCGCCTCCAAATGTTAGATTTACATTTGAACCTTTATATTTTAGAGAATATAATAAGGTCTGGATTTGAAATGGTTTTTTTAACGAACTATAACAAATAACTTTATTACAATTAATAAGACACTTTATCCGGTAGATACATACTTATTGCGCAGCAGTTTTATGAACTATGCACAATGATAGTAACATATATGTTTCAAATGTTTCAACGTGAAATGCGAATGTAAATTAAATAAATATATGATTTACGAAAACATAATTTTTGAATATATAATTAATTTGGTGTTATAATATTTTTGACTTACGAACATAATTAAGAAATGTTAAAAGAGTAAAGAAAAGTGTAAGAACAACAATTCTCATGTTGCTCGAGACCGAGAACGTATTTTCAAAAAATGTCTTCAACTGTAACTGATAAGGTGTTCAGTATGTTCTACTTATATATATATACTATTTATTATCTGATTATTGAAAAGTCAATAAAACGTTGAGAATAACAAAGCTTTTTTATATTTTTGAATTTATAATGGTACATATCTACATTTTCCACACATTAAAAAGAGGAAAAAAACATTGTATTATAGCCAAGGTTGTTAGTCTATCGTTGATCATAAATCAAATTTAAATATGCGCCTTTGATATGAGAAAAATTATTATATAATCGCGGCACTATTCTACTTTCGAATCGTACGATCTCATCTGCCCTTCCTTTCATTTTTCTCTTCAAAAAATACATACGTGATACATTGATCTACCCTGTTTTTTCAGAAGATTCCTGTAACAATTTAATAAATAAGGTACTTAATACCGAATCCACAAAAATCAAACATTAATCTCATCGAATTTTTTTAATTCAGACAGCTTGCTACACATAGAGTTAGTAAAAAATATCTTACATTTTGATAGATTTTTTATAATTATATGTGAAGAAGTACAATTTTTTCATAACTGTTTAAATTATTTTTATAATAAAATAACAATAAAACTTTAAATTACAATTACACGAATAATTAAGTGTTTTTCTTTCCTTTTTATTAATGAAAAGACGAGAAATTATATATTTTTTTTACAATATCTGTAGGACCAAATTGGTGAATTATCTAACCTAATTATTTTCATATTTATTCATTGAAATTTTCCGAGTTTAATTTTGAAATTTTTTGTCGACACTTAAGCGAATGTAATTTTTCTATTCTTATCCTTCAAAAATTATGATTTAGATATGTACACTTATAAGGTTAATTGAGATAGATGGGATTTAAATGGAAGTAAATAACCTCGATTATTTTAACATTTCAATCCGAATTCAATTTTTAAATTTTCGATCGCAGTGCTTCCGCGGAATAGAGAGACAGTTAAAAGAAAAACTCGTATACCTAGAAGTTCATGGATTCAAAATATGTGTTGATACGTTATTTCAGCCGAGGCTTCAATTATAATAATATACATTTATGGGAATGATATAAAATTTCAGGGATAAACGCGAGTGCGAAGCATGAGATGCGTGATGAAAATATGTTTGTTAAAGCTGAAGGAGCTTTAAGAAAAGAGAATTCACAATCACCCAATTACTGTTGTCGTTGCTTTCTCCTTTAGTTTAAAAAGTCTATGAACAAACATCGAGCGCGTAGCGCAAGGTAAATACATTATCGAGCGCGAACCCCGAGGGAAATATATTATTGAGCGCGAAGCGCAAGGGAAATATATTATCGAGCGCGAACCGCGAGAACCAACAGTCGCGCGTCCTAGGCGTGCTCAAACTTGCGAGCTGCCCGCTCAATGCGCGTTGAGCTTGTCCCCACGAATCAAACAGATTTTTTTTCCAATATTAGATTTTTTCAGTGAAGCAGGTAATATCTGCCATAGATGTTGTGCTTAAAAACAATAAAGGACTAAATTAAGCATTTTAATGTTTAATTTCGATTTTGTCACTAAATTGCAGCTAACGATGTCAATAGCCCTTTTCATTTTTTTCAAACGAACAAAATGTATGGTTAAAAAACACTCGGATAAAGAATTCGATTTATTATTGCACTAGAATCAAAATTGCAAAAATTACAATTGAGAAATATTAACAAACCGTGATTTCGGTAAAGAGATACACGTAAGCGCACGTAAGGCAATTCGAACTTTTAATAAAGTGTCCATAATAGAAGAATTTGAGCTATTCATTATATTAGTGCTACAT
This sequence comes from Belonocnema kinseyi, assembly GCF_010883055.1. Lineage (NCBI taxonomy): Eukaryota > Metazoa > Arthropoda > Insecta > Hymenoptera > Cynipidae > Belonocnema > Belonocnema kinseyi. The sequence continues at coordinate 82,113,066 of NC_046665.1, read as the reverse complement.
TGTTTCTTAGTGTTTGACTTTCCGTCAATGATCACACTCAACATCATTCTCATTACATGGTATGCCAACTGAAGGAAGGCGCGAAACGTATATGTATATATGTATAACGTACTAAATATCATATAATAATACATTTCGTTTCGCTTTAGTGGAGCTCTTATTACAATATATGGATTGTAATAGGAGCTCCGCCGTTTAATTCGAAATTACTACGTTGAGGTTGAATTTTCTGTAGACCCTTTAATGAGAGAAAAATAAAGTCGTTAATTAATTAAAAGATTAAAAAAATCATTAACTTTGAAGTGTTGTGTGAATTGTAATAAACTCAGAGCCTACCACTAATTAACATTAACATGCCCTTCACATATAATTTGCTTTTAGTAAAAATTATTTAACTAAGAATTATTATTCGAATTTGCATGTTGGAGTATGTGTGGAATGAGGGAGGGGGCGGTTACGTATAAATTGCCTCTTATCATAGATAAACATCATTTTTAAAATGACGGCATAGAGTTGAGACAATGAAGGTTTGAGTAAAGCAAGGTTTTACTGATAAATAATCAGCAAACATTACCTACTTATTAGCGACATTAGAAACGAATTTTTCACGGTTTTGTATCATTTCAGGGGCGAATCTGGATGAGGAATTGGGTCATCAAAAAAATCGTTAAACAATTTTTATTTATTTATTTATTATGAATAAATACTCTAATATATTATTCAATACCCAGTGGGCACAAAGTTTGACGACGTTTTTACCACATCGTTACGAAATCTTTACGACAACTTAACGACATCCTATGTCCATGTCGTTAAGGTGTCTTTACGATATCGTAAATCAGTCGTATGATCTGATGATGTCTTTACGATATCGCACAGACATGGAAACGAAGTAGACATAGGATGTCGTAAAGATGTCGTAACGATGTCGTAGAGACGTCGCCAAATTTTGTACCCACTGGGTATTGATTTTAAATACATTTTTCAGTTTGAAAAAAAAGTTAATGCATTTAGTCAATAATTATTATTAATCATTTGTAAACTTCCATCAATCTTTCTGTAAAAAGATCTTATTTTAAACATGAAATTGTATGCTCATTGTTAATGTTGCAGATATCTGAAGAAGTTTGTGTATTATTGGATAGGCATCCTTATCAAACTTTTCCAAAGCTTCAATGGCAGCACAGAAAAAACTGAAGTTAAATTTTATTGCATGTAAAATTTCCCGTTTTTAAAGTTTATATGCTATTTGGCGAAACTTTATCCTACGGTGGAATGAAAGCTGTCGTCTGCTACGGCGTCCTTAGCAGCAATGGGAAAACGGCAAAGTATAAGCGACTTCGAGCTATAAATCGGGACACCAGATTTAAAACAACGCAGAAAAAAAAGTTAAAATTTTTTGTAGATAAGACTTGCAAAGGGAAAAATTTAAACATATTTCGGCGAAACTTTCACCGAGGTTAGTAGAATAATTCTGATCTCGTCGACTGCGTCACGCTGAAGTCGGGACATTTCGGTAAAACACGTAAAATCAGCAACAGAAAACACGAAATAGAAATTGTGCTCACTGATTTATCCCCTCCGAAATGTATTAGACTATTGTAAAGGAGTTAGAACTTATTAATTGCCGTTTAGCAAAAAGCGCAAAAAGCAACTGACAGATGGGAATTCCCAGTTCTCTCAAATTTATAGAAGTTAAACGACAATAGATAGCACTGGCGTCGTGATTCTCGCTATATCTAGAATAAAAGTGGAGCAATTATAAGGCGAAAGATTATCCAGGTGAGGTTAAAATACGAAAATTATCTTTGATTCATGTAAAGTTTATCAAGCATGGTTAATTGTTGTCGCGGTGAATCTTTCATCTGGAATCGATGTAAACTTTATCGTTCGTTTGTTTGTGAGTGCTAGGAATAGTTGAATGATGACCCCAAGTTTTCTTCGACAAAAAGTATTCATTCTGCAGTAGAATGATTCCCTTTGATTTCCTTGCATTGAGCAATCTATGAGTAGCATCAGATTTCGAAATACTGATTAGCCAGACTAATAGCAGGTTGAAAGCATCGAATGTATCGGAATTGAATCGTAAGTTTAAGTCTGCGAGCACATTATCCAACAGAGGAATAAAAATAGAGAGTCGGTAATGATTCTCCCTCGTTTTTATTTCGTAATTTGCACGATGCGCCTGTCGGTCGATCAAGCAGTTTATTGCTACCAGAAATTCAATATAACAGAGGGACGTTAGTAACGTGTTGTCTTTGCTAGCTGTTAAAATATCGTGCGATGTATAGATTTCCTCTAACGAGTCTAACATTTTTCGAATCTCCGTAAAGAACTGGTTGACACCATCATATCTTTCTATCCACCTGGTCTTACAGAATGCCGAAATTTGATGTCCAAGATGATGTATCAGTACATTATCACGCTTAGATGATGCTTTAAAGAAAGAAATCACTACTTCTTTCATGACACTCGTGCTGTTTCTCGCTGGAGTGACTTGTGAGGACTTGGACTGTGATAAATTGAAGGCATGGTTTTTGCACGAACATTTTATTGTGTCGGTACATTCTTTTTTACCTCAGCTACAGCTTCCTAGTGCTAGGAAAACATTGCTGGAATACCACCTGTTTCAGTTCCAACGCAGCGGTTTAAGGGTAGATTCAATTTTTTCAATTATCTTAGAACTATTTGCTCAAGAGCCTTTTCTGTTAATGAATACTACTTTCCTCCTTCAGCTAATGCCGTTTTTGTTATTTGAGCATCTTCTTAAACAGAAATAATTCCTTCATTCGAATTAATCGTAGCACTTCTGAGATCATAAAATTCACCAATGAGGCCCATACTTTCGTCGCCTATTTGATTTTATTTGATATTTATTAGCGGTAAACACCTTTTGTACATAAACTTAATTTTAATATAATATACCTCATAGTACCTTAATTTTCTAATCTGGTACAGGTAATTAATTAAATTAATATTGATAACATATTTCTTATTGTCTAGTTTCTAATATTTAGTTTACATAATAAATTATTTGATATATTCCTAAAATTGGTTTAGAGACTGCGCGGAATATATCAACATCGTATGACAAGTTATGAATTTTGTTGTAATCTCTACATATTTTAGATAAGATTACATAGTAACCATAATCTGCTTTATGATCCGGTATTATGAATAATTTCAGCTTACGTGTAAGTTTAGGTGTAGCTCTAAATTTTGCAAATTCCAGAAATTCCTGACAGTCAATTAATCCATCGAGTAATTCATAGAGGAATATTATCCCAGCGCGTGATTTTCGCTTCTTGAGAGAATCCATGCTTAGCACTTCAGCACTGTGTCTAAGTAACTTTCTTCCTTAGGAATTCTTATAATTTATACGTCATTACCATCAAGAATTTTTTTTAGCCGTTTCAATATTTTCTCTTTAAACTTCCTGATAGGGTTCCCATACGATTGATCCATACTGCAATATTGGTTGTATTAATTATTTAAACAAGTTGCGCATTGTGGATACATATTTAAAATCTTTCGATACACGTAATACAACACCTAGTATCCTGTTTTCCTTATTTACCACGTTTTATATATGCAAATAAAAGGTGAGCGCACTGAAAAATATGATTCCTGGATCTCTAAAGCCTGGTACTGACTGTAGGGGATTATCTTTAATATAATACTTAAAATTTATAGTAATAATTTTCCGCGTGAATATGATAGTAAAGCATTTCGATATATTAAATTGCGTGCTATTCATCTTACACCATGAGTTCAAACTATCTATATCCCGTTGAAGTAGTTGCGCATCATTTTCACTATCTGTTGCCACATATAGTTTGTGATCATCAGCATATAATAATTTCTTACCAAAGGAAAAATTCCGCCCAATATCATTCACAACAATGTTAAATAATATTGGTCCTAATTTTAATCCCTTTGGCACCCCTGAGACTGGCAAAAATCTTATTGATTCCTAATTCCTTAATTTTACATATTGAGATCTCTACTTCGGTAGGTTTCAATCTAATTTATTCAATTTTCTTGCACACCATATGTCTTAAGTTTACTTAACAGAGCAGCATAGTTCACTCTATCGACAGCTTTTGCGTAATCCATATAAATAGGATTTACTTGTTTACATGGTTCCATATAACAAATTATATATTGCCTATAGTTCACTAGATTTGCAATATTGGATCTTCCGTGAAAGAAACCATGCTGCTCTGCTATTTTTATAGTCTTAAAACATTCTCTGAGCTCATCTGCAATAAACCCATCTAGTACTTTTGCCACATTATTTTGAATGGAAATTGGTCTGTAATGTTTTACATTTTGGTTTGGTTCAGATTTATAAACTGGAGTAATTGCTGAAATTTTTCAGCATTCTGGAACTACTCCACTAGATAACGATTTGTTAAACAATAAAATCAACGGTTCGGTTAACACCGAGGTACATTCTTTTTATGAATCGAGGTGATAAATCATCTGGTTCTGCTCCCTTGTTACTATCAAGTTTCTGTATTCTATTATACACCTCTTTTGAAGTTTTATTCAACTGACTTAAACCATCGATTTGCTTATCATTAAGAGACGTATCAGGAAGTTTTTTATTGATATAAACATAACTAAAATAACTTGCAAACAACTCCACCGCCTCAACATCGTTATCTGTTTTCTTATCTTCGTAATTAATATTTTCAGGAATTATTGAGCTATTTTTTTCATGCATAAAACGCCAGAAATTTCCCGCATCTTTATCAATCCTTCTTTCTCTACATTATCAATACATGAATTATATAAAGATTTATTTAAAGCGTTACATCTGGTTCTTAATTACCTACATTTTTATAGTTTTGTAATGTACTGGTATTCTCAAATTTAACACGAGAAACGTTTTTCTGACTAATGAGTTTAATTAAATTTTTATCGAACCATCTTAGATAAGTTGATGAAAATATTTTTTACGGTGTACATATTTTTCGTGAAAAATTTCAAATGATAGAACAGATTTTCAACCAATATATCAACTTTTCGAGCTATAAATTCTTGATTTCAATTAATTTCAAATAAATATTTAGATATTTTGCAACAATTAGCTTTAGCGAAATTCCAGGAGTAATAGTCTTTAGATTTAACACAAAATTGACTCTGTATATAAATATTTATTTCCAATGGCGGATAATTTTTATCTTTATTTATCAGGTGGTCCACGGACACATTTATATCCATTGTAGAGATAGAAGAAAAAATTAAATCTAGATTGACTCTTTTTCATTTGTAATATAATTTTGTTGCTTTAAAAAAAGACGATTAAAATTATTGAGTAAAAGCTGGGATGATTCATACATTATCTTCGATTTTGACTTAAAACATCCATTTAGGTTTAAAGTTAAAGCATTGCTAATATCATTTTCCCAAGAGGATCCAGTTAAATTATAATCCCCCAATTAAATGATTTGTGCTTACGGAAGGGAAACAGATACTTTTAATACAGTTTATACAGTAATATAGCTTATTATCTACTTTAATTTTAACGTAAAGTTGCTCTAATTTCTTTTCTTTTAGTTGTATTATATTGCTATGAAGATTGCGCTTTACTGCAATCACAACACCTTCGCCCCTCTCAAAAATACTTGCACTAGTGACAATATCCTGCCTATAAATATTATATTCATGCATATTAATTTCTGCATCACTCATACCTTCATGGAGCCGTGTTTCGGTTAACACTATGATATCCTAAGAGACTGATGTTATTGACATGGAGTTTTGAAGCTCTCTTCAATTCGTTTAGATTTTTTATCCAAGTCTGTATATCTTGAATCTGTCCAGCGACGTACCTATGGCATCGAAAATATCTTTAAGTGAGGCCCTGTCATCTTCAAATCTCATACTTGGACAGGTAGCAATAGATTCCAATACCCCAAAGAAGATAACGTTTTTAATTCTAATCTGCCTTTCTCTAATTTCCGAAACAACGTCATCTGATTCTTGCGTTGTTGCCGTTTGCTTTCTCATTTTTCACTCGTCTACTGTACCTTCCAGCTCACTAACTCTTTGCTTTAGATCCAGCATGGTATTTTTTATACGAGGCAGTCACTTATAGACATCTTCTATTTTCCCTGACATGTTTTCAATTAATTACTTGTGCTCTTTGTTTTTCTCAGAATACTCTGCTTTCATACATTCCAGATTTCTATCTAATAATTTTTGGAGAAGAGTCTCCACATTTCAAATTTCCAATTGTTCCATTTGTATTTCATGAGTGTTTGACTTTGGATCAAAACATTTCGATGAGAACAATTGCTCATTCTTCGACATCATAGAAGAATGGAATTCAACGTAAATAATGTTATTCGAAAAGGTCGTTAAAGAAAACGAAAACAAATGCGTAAAGCACGAATCACTCTTATCTGATAATTAATAAGCCCAAAAATCTCGGGCTTACATCGGTTTTATACAAAACGCACTCAGAGAACCATTTCACTATGATTTTGTCGATGTTTCTCAGAAAGGTAGTATTTAAATTTGCTGCATTCAGTTTTCTCAATTTATTTCACTTTTATATAAACCTGTGGTTATCAGTATGCATCAGTCATATTTAGAAGCACGACCCGGCAACAATAGCATTTAATTTGAGTCTCGGAGACCAAAGCTAACTCACAAATCTATCAAAAATGTATTCTTACTGCGACACTCGACCGTTCGGATACGCCATGTTTCAAATCTAAAAATGATATATTTCTCGTTAATTATATTTCTCGTGAGTCATAAGAAAATCTCAATATAGGACTCATTGGCGATTTATAACTTATGTCAGTTTACCTTCGTGCGCTCACCACTGTCTGAAATAACGACGAGTTGAAAATTATCTGACGCGGAAATGAGGCATTTTTGATGGCGGTAAAGTTGTTTCAAACGTTTGAATGATGCTTCACCTCTGATTTATTGCGACACTCAGTAGACTTGTACTTTGAAGCAATATTTTGCTCAAGACAGTTGAAGCAAAGATTTTTATTTTTCATTATTTCTGGCGGACTTTGAACTGTCTTATGAGCATAATCTGGACACTTCGCAGCATAGTGATCTAAAGAGCAGATTGAAAATTTGTTGGAAAAAACTTTAGAAACATCTGAAGCCTTGTTAGAAACTTGGGTATTGGAGGAAATGTGAACTTTCGCTGGTTTCTGATGAGATTGAGGTACAGGACGCCGAGATTTCTCTACAGCTTGGAACATTCGTAATATCGTTGTTAAAAACTCATTCAACTGTTTCCATCTTGGAGGAGTCTTTGAAGATCCCAGATGATGTCACCATGTTTTTATGGAATCAGGATCTAAACGTTGAACCGTTATGAAAACTAGGATATCATCCCAAATGTCATCAGGCCGACTAAGTGTTTCCAAGGATCTGTAAATTTGGGTAATTGTAGTATAGAGATTTTCTATCTTCACTGAAGATTTATTTATCATTCTTTTAAATATCATTGAAGAATATACAGCGGACTCTACCAACAATGTTGGTATTGGAGTTTTTAGGAGATAGGAAGGATTCACCTTTAGGCTTTGTTTAAGATGTACTAACGAGTCAAAAAGTTTTTTGAATGGAAGCTCCTCGGAGGGAGAACCGTCAAAGGTTGGAAGATTCAAGTTAGGAAGGTGCGGCCCATAATTTATGATTGTTGGGAAACTAGCGGCTTGAGATTCGGCTAGGAATTACGGACATCGTCTGTTTTTCTGAACTCTTTTCAGTAGAGAACTCATTCTTTCAAGAGCTTCCAAACATACTTCTCGAGAAGCTTCGAATAAACTCTTTTTAAAATAGGACTTTTTTGGTAGACGCTCCAGATTAGATGCTTTTATCTATCTCATGGCGTTTTTTATCGCATCGTTATTTGCAGAGAATTTATTCCATACCTCATAAAGCGCGATCCGACAAGTCTCGATTCGGTGAGGAGAAACGTTTATGGCACCAACACTCATTAAGTTACTCATCGCACTCGCGAGAAACTGCATGTAAGGTGATTGATAATCTATGTGATTCTCAATGTGGTTCACTTTTATTTTGAAAATAATCACTTTATCTGGTGATCGAATGATAAAAAAATTTTAAACCATAATAGTTAAAACGGTCTTAATGGTCAAGATGAATCCACGCACAGAATCTCATATCAAGTCGCGCTTATTTTCTTTGGCACAACATCCCTTGTAATATTTCAAGATGAATAACGGTTTAAACACTTTTGAAAAATAAAATTATATTATGTTTGCAAGAAACAGAGAATGAAAGTCCCAACAATAAATGATATCCACAAGGTGCCTTGTAAACTAGCGGGTTTACATGAGCTTCAAGGGCGTGATTCTCACATACCTTATGGACGTGAATGAGTATCAACTCACTAAACTCAGAGAAAAATGGCAAGAATCGATGATGTTTTTAAAAGCGGTAACACATAACTCGTTGACGTTCTTAATATGATAACAAATGAATCGGTTCTTAAAAGTTATGGTTCTCATGTCAAACGTGGCTCTTGTAGGGGACTTTGCAGAGCCTATGATTGCATACTAGGCAGTCTGATAAGTCCCTGAAAAATGAAACACGTAGACGTTTTTTTGGCCAAAGTCGGTTTTATTTTTCAACATACTCTCCTTTTAGGTCGATACA
>NC_046665.1:82088818-82104302 GCF_010883055.1 Belonocnema kinseyi | reverse complement strand
CTGGTGAATACGGTGGCTGAGGAACCAATTCGAAGCCGATTTCATGCAATTTTGCTTGTGCAACTAAACATGAATGAACAGGCGCATTGTCGTGATGATAAAACGTTTTTTTCTTCTTCAAATGCGGTCGTTTTTCGGCGATTACGGAGGCCATAACCTTTCCGACCCATTGTTGCGTTTTTGGATGCTTCGGAGCACTTTGGCCCGGTGGAACCCACTGTTTTGCCTGTTGCGTTGACTCAGGAGTGTAGTAGTGGATCCAGGTTTCATCCATGGTTATGAATCGGCGCAAAAACTCGGTCGGCTTACGCGAAAATAATGCCAAATTCCGCTGGGAAGTTGTCACACGAATTCGTTTTTGGTCCACTGTGAGCAAACGCGGCACCCATCGCGCGCAGAGCTTCTTCATGCCCAAAACTGAAGGCACGATATTGCCCACACGTTTCAATGATTTGCCTACAGCATTAGCTACCTCTCTCAATTTCACTTTGGGATCATTCAACAGCATATCATGGATTTTTTCGACATTTTCTGATGTAGTGACCTCTTTTGGGCGCCCAGATCGTTCAGCATCAACTGTGCTTGTACGGCCACAACGAAACTCGGTAAAACACTTATGAATCGTTCCAATCGACGGTGCAGAGTCCGGGTAATACTTATCCAGCTTGGCCTTGGTCTCGGATATCGTTTTCATGCGAAGATAGTAGTGTTTGATCAAAACTCGAAACTCAGATTTTTCCATATCAAAAAAAACTCGGAGGTTAGTCGCTCCTCAGTGCTGTAACTTGTAAATGCGTAAACATAAATGGCTGAAGTTTTTTGAAGGATCAAGCGCGACGAAAATGGTTCCCATTAGTGAATAATAAAGCCATCTCTTAGAATTTGCAGGTACTTATTAGACTGCCTAGTATTAGGAATTTCATCTATGTTTAGTTTAGAAGCGACAGAACTTAAGGGAGCTTCTATGAAGGATGTTACAGTTTTAGGAGAGGAATTGCCGGTTGTTACTTGACCCGGTACCTTAATTCATTATAACCTCATTTGCGAATTGAATTTACAAGCAGAAAATTTAAAATATATTTTGTTTGTGGCTCTAGTTAGAACGGGAAAAATTTAATAGGAAAAGTTTTTATCCGCGCGGATAAAGTCTCATGGGAAAAAATTATAATTCCGCACAATGGGGATTCGATTTACTTCTGTTCGCTGATAATCTCTGACTTCACTAAATTGGAAATATTATAATTGAATTTTTTATTTTATTTGATATTAAAATGAAACTTTTATTTGCTCCATAGGTTGATAAGTATACTCAGAAAATAAATCTCGAATCAAAGAAAATTTATTCGATTCAATATATAATAATAGTATAATAATAAAATAATATGTAATGATAATATAAAAATAATATAATGATATGTCCTATATAACATATCTTCAATAAACAGAAATGGTTTGATCGAAAGAAAAAATAGGAAAATATTGTTACCAATGTATTAATAATCATAAGTTAGAATGTGGGCACCTGCATGAAAAGGACCCTTATGGCCGGCTCTAAGTTAGGAGATATTCGATTTTTTCTGGGTAGAGGTAAACATGATTATTTTTTGGTTTGAGTGGGAGATGTTACTGGTACTGTTACTGTTACTGTTACTGATGTTATAGTGAATTAATTGGGATTATGATTCAATTTTAAAAATGCCGCCATAACTCATTTTTTTGGTCTAAAATGTTTGGAAATTTATCTGGCTCTAGACCCCTATGTGCTCAACTTCATTTCGGTCATAATGGCCCTTTTCATGCGCACACTCACATATTATTTTATAACCTTGAGAGGTAATTTCTTTTCTAAGATAATATGCTCTGCGGCACATAATGGCATTTCTGATTTACTGAAAGTTTCAAATCAGAAATTGACTACATAGAAAGATGTATTTATTTGCAATCACCAATTTATTTTTCATAAATGAAATAAACGTTCCTTTCAATGAATTTCCTGAATATTTTATTTAAAGAAATGTTCAGGGGCGTCGGAGCCGCGCGGGCTGGGTAGGCTTTAGCCCACCCATGACTTTTGATGGGTTGGCGGAGTCCACCCATAGAATAAATAAATCTAATAATATAATAAACCTAATACCTATCTTGAATTACTATTTTTGAACATATTGCCGGTGATTCCATCCATGAAAAAATCGTTCCAAAGCCCCTGCAAATGTTAATTATGTACAAAAAGTATTTCCGTTATTTAAACAAATATTTGTTCGAATTAATTAATTGCAGATTGTCTATTCAAATTACGATTTCCTCTAATGAAATAAATACATATTTATGGTAAAAATATCTTGCAGTTTCAATAATAGTGTCATCTGTTAGCACCACAATGTTTTTTACATTCTGTGAATAATTGTTTATCTGGCAAATATGTTTCTCGGATTCAAAGAAGCCTAAATTACTCGATTCAAACATGGATGAATTAATCAATTTAAATACGTGTTTATTGCTTCAAAAAATAGATTTTTCAATGATAAAATATTTCTTAGCTTGCGGAAAATAGGTACAAAAAATTAAGTTCTCAGCTCCTAAAAAGTAATTTCCTTGATATATTAGCTTTCTCATTTATTGTAAAGAAATATCACAAAAGAAGCTATTTCTTTGAGTCAAAGCATGACTTTATGCCCGTTAAAAATATTTATTAAAATAAATAAATTAAATCATTGTGACTAGTTAAATAAACCAATGAAAGACATTTCCTTGGACCCAGTCATTTTCAATGTAGGTACTCTTATATCGGTTTAGAATTATTTTTTATATTTTAGACGACCTTTAGAAATATAATTCTTTGAAAAATAAATCAATTTATTAATAATGAACAGAATTAGTATTTGATATTTTTAATATAACATTTGAGACGGAGAATTGCATACATATTGTGTTTTGAAATATGCTGAGTCATTTGATAGCGTTTCATAAGGGCCGTATTCAGCAATACGTAAAATTTATATAGGGGATAATTCGCATAGCAACATATGCGCAATCCATGTGTGCGTAAGTGTTTTCGTTTCTAGAATTATCGAATTCGCTCAGGAAGTCATCCCTCGTAAAATCGTGACCATTCTAGCCTTATTTACTGCCCGTAATTATATTAACAACTGTTCGTAATTCTGAACGAAAATTTTGCAAAAGTTATTTCAATTATTTAATATTCATAAACATTTAACTTTAAGTCAAGAAGACTAATTTAAAATTGTTTAGTTTCAAAATATTTGAAAATTAAATTAAATCGATTTTGAACCATGTTCTTTAAGTTCTAAAGAATGTTCAGAAAGTTTTTTGCAAATTGCATATTAATCAATGGAACTTTTCTTTAAGTATTAACAATACACACTTAAAACTTGCTTTTCCTTGCACCATAAGCTGGGTTTCTTCAAAGAAGCTTATTGTATCTGAACATCTGTTTACTGCAAATTATTTTTCAGTTTTCATTCTACAAATTTTGTTGGTAATTTATTCTCTGAATGTGAAGTTGTAGTTGTAAACCTGAATAATAGTTTACATTAAAATTTTTTAGATGCGGTAAGCTTGTATAAAGAAAAGCAGCTTTTGGTGCTAAAAGAAGCATTTTTTATATTTATAATCGCGATAGTTAGAGAACGGTTTTATTCATTGATCTGAAAATTTCAGAAAACTTCTTGAACATGCATTAGAACATAATAATATTTTTTAAAGTCCATTTTTAGTAAAAATAAAATAATTACAATTTTTTTCTAATTTTCAATGTGTCTTCATCATTTTGAAATTTTTATGAATATTTCAGTAGGTTAGGAACGAAGGAAACTGGCGTGCTGGTAATATTCTGCTAAAAAATTGATGCTGAGTGGAAATCTATACTTATTAAGAAAAAAACTATAATTTAAAAATTTCCAGAAGACGTCATAACTAAGAATTTTAATTTTTTAATAATTTAAAATTATTTTTATTCATTTGTTCTTACGAATAAAGAAATTCATTTAAAGATAAAGATCATTTTTCCACTTACATTTTGAAGAATTCAAGGAGCGTTTTCCCCTTTCAAAAGAGCATTTTTTAGACTACCCTACTGGGTAATTGTGGTTCAAACTTAATCCAAATTGGAGCGCACTAGAATGTTGTTCATTTTGAATTTGTAGATTTGAATATTTTTTTTTACTTATTTTTGTTTTTTTATTTCATTTTCAACCATATCTTCTGATTTCATGCTCTAATCGATTTCAAACGATAAAGAACTTTCCGAAAAACGTTTTTATCTCACCCTGGAATAAGTAACACACTCTTTCTTTTGTGGAGTGTAATGCCCTAATTCTCGGGGCTCGCACGTCTAGTTTATCGAGCTTAAGTTGCGCGAAGGGCATGAAGGGATGAAATGTCTCAAGCCCCTTTCGGAAAGCAATCTCCAATACATATAAAGGCTCGGTTTAGAGTGTCCAGCGAAATTATCAGGAAATACTTGTTAGTACCGAAGTTTCATTCGCTCCGTTATCTGGGGTTGTTGCAGCATCAGCCTCGGGCAAGGTGATGGTAAGTTTGCGCTCATCCAGTTTCTCTCATCTCTGCCCTGTATCCCATTATAAACTTGCTACGCGGTTATATCGTTATCCACATTGCCGACGCCAGCTCTATTCAGGAAAACTGAATGCAGTTATTGTGGAATAAGGCGAATGCGAAACAGGATTTGCGGGGAACGTAGAGGGAGGGCGGTGGCAGAATTAAAAATGATTATTCGCAATTTCCTTAGAAAGTTGGAAAGTAGCCTTCTTACTTATAAACATAAAAAGAGGAAAAATCCCTTCCTGCGAGTTATCCCATAAGACCAATATACTTAGAAAGAATACTGTCGTTGCCTTGTATAGCTCTCTCAGATCTGACTCGAAGAAGTTTGTTCTAGTTGAGAATATTCAAATGCAATCGAGGTTTTTACAGAAAACAGTAAAGTTTTATTTTTAGGGTGTCTATACTCCTCCTGAAAAACCTGGAAAACCTAAAATTGTCAGGAAATTTTTATACGAGTATACCTGAAAAAGCCAGGAAAGTTTAGGGAATTTTTTCGAGAGCGAACTTAAATTTAAAAAAAAATATAAATATAATGTAACCATATTTTTTTGTTCGCAACAGTAGCTTTATTAATTGAAAATTAATTTTTTAACTGAAAATTGAACTATTCTATTTTTGGTTGAAAATTGGTATTTTTTAGGTGAAAATTCAACTTTTTGGTTAAAAATGCATGTGTTTTTGTTATCTATATAATGAAACGGGGTAAAATTCATTATCCATAATGTAAAATTGTATTTAAGAAAGCCAGACGTATACAACAGTATTTCAATTTATATTTCACAATATGCTAAGTAACTTCATTAGTAGGTAACTCACAAATTGTATTTTTTACAATAAATACAAAATTACCTTTTTTTCTATGTAGCTTTTTTTTACATCTTGATACTGTAATATAAAAAAATCTTACTCCAAAACTCGACACTTTAAAGGGTTTTCATATTTTTCAAGGTGAATAATATCACCGTGTTAATTTTGCGTTACTCGCAAGATTTTTTCCCTAATTTAAAGATTCGATTATATTTTCAAGATTATGTTTGCTGCAACAAGATTCTTTTGGAGACAAATGAAAATTCTGTCAACCTTAAATGCAACATATTATGTCAAAAGGCATCCTTTTGATACAAGACGAAACGCTAGATAAATAAAGACAGTGCTGTAAAAATTGCTCAAAAATCGCTATTTTAAGATTGTGACTAACAAGGAAGGTACTCCAGGTGCACCTCGCCGAATTGATTCTCATTGATATATGTTGTATTACTCGAAAAACCACGCGATAGGTATTATTTTCATATGTAGTAAAACACTTTAGAGTGTGAAGCAACCCTTTAACGATAGGGGTTTCAAGTGTCGATTGTATAGTTTTGTGTATAAAAACCAAATTGATTTTGATCAAACCTATTGGAAAGTTTTCCTCGTGATGAAAGATGAATGACGTAATTTTCTAAAAAAAAATGAAGAAGGTAAACCACCCCTACATATATTTAAAGTTGTGCTAAAAATATTTAAATTCATAGGAAAAAAATGTGAAAAAAATATAGTTTGTACTCGAGACAAAAATAAAGTTGACGTGTTTCGCTGAAAAAATTGAAAAGAAATTGATTGGGGTGGTCACTCCTAAAACTTTTTATTTTGTGTCTATGATAATATATAATTTCCATGCGCAAAAAGGAAAATTAGTTTTATAACTCAGGAAGTAAAATAGAGTCCATCCAACATAAATAAAAAAATTACGTGGAGGTAACCCACCCTTTAATTATGTATAGAATTGTCAAATGTGTCTAAACTCGAGCAAAAAATCCGAAGAAACTACGTGTTGCGCACAAAAAAGAGGATGAAGGTATTTATGTGTTTTTCAGAAAAAAACAGTACCGAATTTTAATTTATTGTAATTATAAATTTGTATAAATTGTATAAATTTTATTTATTTAAATTTGATTCAATTGTTTCACATTATTAACGTATATATATAAATCTTGTGCGCATTATTTTCAAAGTTTGTTCAATTTTAAGGTATGCGCTTTGTCGTAAATGAATCACCTTTTTTTCGCAGGATAAAATTGATTACGAAGTGTGGAATAATAGAATAGCTGACAACGAATATTGAATCTTTCATGTCCTTTCTGTTGGAATAATTATAAAATTAAACATTTTATCAAATTATATATTAAAATCTTTACTCAATATTTTTACAGATAGGACTCATTATTCGTTGTCAGCTATATGTGATGGAAGTTCTGAACGTTCGAATGAACGAAATTTTTTACTGACGACTTTGTAAGCCAGATAAAGTTTTCAAATGTTTGTTCATTTATATTGGAAATAATTTATTATTGAAGCAGAATTATAACAGATATTTTAAATTGGAATTGGAAGAATATTTATGTGTGAAATAGAAGTGTAGAAAAATATTTCTTTCATTTAAACGTTCAGAACTTCAGGTACATGTCAGCTATTCTATTATTGTACAATTTGTGATCAATTTTATCTTCCCAAGAAACAAGGTGATTTTGAATATAAATTTTAATTTTATTCCAATAGGAACAACAGAGATAATTCAACCTTTAAACGTATATATTTGGATTTAGAGTTTGGAAAAAATTATGTGCGTCACTTTTCCGATTGTGTTATTATGATGTACATATTAAGAATAATATTATTAAGCTTTAGACTTTGGTGCATAATCAGTAAAACACATTGTGACATATTGGGTTGTACAAATATCGCTGTAATTTGATGTTCGTGGTGTAAGCAACCATTATGTTTTGAACACTTTTTTGACAAATATAATTATTGTTCAAAGTTCGAAGAATACATCTTCGACATACTGTATAGAATTCAAAATATTGTAAGTTTGATCTGAACGTATTATTTTTGTCTATAAACTATTATTTTTTAACTATTATTATTTAACTATTATTATTTAACTATTATTTTAAACTGTTTTTATGATTTTTTGTGTAAAATAGTTTATGGGCAGTTATCATTTTTAATGCTCTTTTTTTTTCTTTAAAATATGTAAATACCTTCATCCTCTTTTTTATGCACAACACGTATTTTCTTCGAATTTATTTGCTCGATCTTAGACTTATTTTAAAATTTCGTACGTGATTAAGGGATGGTTTACCACCGTCTAGTTTTTTTATTCATGTTGGATGGACTCTATTTTACTTCATTCGTTATAAAACTATCTTCCCAATTGTCTATGTGCATGAAAAGTATATACAGTGAAACTCTTCTATAACGCCGATTTTGGGGCTGACGGTGGGTGGGAACTAACATATTATAGCATACTTTGATTTTGTTTATTTACGCCTGAGTGTTCGCATGTGTAACAGCCGCTTAACCCGTGCAACCCTTGCAGATCCTGTTATACCTACCAGCGACGCTACGTTAATTCTCGGAAGGGTTATAGAAGGGAGGACTATTGAAGAGTTTCACTACATTATGATGGACACAAATCAAAAAGTTTTTAGGGGCAGCTACCCACGTTTATTGAAAAAAAAACTTTTTGTTGAAACACAACTTTATTTTAGTCTTGAGTGCAAAATATATGTTTTAAATATTTTTCTCCTATGAAATGGGTTTATCTCAGCTTAACATTTTTATTTATATTGGATAGACTTTATTTTAGTTCCTTCGTTATGAAAATATCGGTTTAATTGTCTTTGTGTATGGAACAGAGTAAAAAAAACTGTTCAAAATGATACCGAAATCAATATCATTCTCATATGAAACAAAAATAATACCAAATTCAAGAGCATTTTGATCGGTCTTAGTGAATGATCAACTTTTGAGATCAAAATTATCTGATTCGGGACTATGTATGACGTCAAACCAAGATGACTGACGTTCTTAGAATACTTTAGCTCATATGCAAGCTTTTTATGGTTTCTGATCGTGCAGTGTACTTGAAAAGTTAACAAAAATAACGAAATCTTGTATCAGAAAACCTTACCTGTTAAGTGTAACTGTCACTTGCGTGCGGTAAGATACAATTTTTAGGTTATGTTGTTATGACACCGGGGCCAAGAGCTAGCGGCCATTTTGTACAGAGAGACAAATGAACCAAAAAATGAGATCAAATTGAACCGAATAGACAGATCATTATGCTCTCGAGAGTCAAATGATCGTGTAAGCAAAATTATCTGCAACAAAATTGATCCTTTTATTTACTGTGAAAGCATGTGTTACCATAAACACAAAATAAAAAGAGTATAGGGGTAGCTACTCACACTAATTAAAAAAAGTTTTTGTCGAAACCCAACTTTATTGTTGTTTAAGTGCAAAAAATATATATTTTTAAATCGTTCTCTTATGAATTTAGCAATTATCAGCACATTTTAAAATATGTAGGGGTGGTTTACCCCAGTGTAATTTTTTTAAATTTATGTTGGATGGACTATATTTTAATTCTTTTGTTTTCACACTAATTTCTCAATATTTTTGTGCATGGAAAGTATATATTATCAAAGACACAAAATAAAAAGTTTTAGGGGTCACCACCCCTATGAATTTTTTTAAATGGGTTTTTGCGAAACACGTCAGCTTTATTTTTGTCTCAAGTGCAAAACGCATTTTTTATTCCCATTTTTACATTCTCATTCATGAGTGTAATGTATTTGTCCAAATTATTGAGCTCTGGTTTTTAACGGATCTTTACGTTTCGGCACTCACAGAGTTCGAAAATCATAAAATTTTGTTGGTGTCTATATATAAGATTTTAAGTTACTGACCAGGGTGTAAGAATATTCTTGTAGGTGGAAATTAAAATGTCTGTTGATTACTAGTCAGACTCTCAGTACTCTCAGTACATAGCTGTTAAACGTTTTGAATGTACGTCGACAGCCCTTATCAGTAAAAAATCCTTTCTACGGAATTTGAACCTGTTAGTTC
This sequence comes from Belonocnema kinseyi, assembly GCF_010883055.1. Classification (NCBI taxonomy): domain Eukaryota; kingdom Metazoa; phylum Arthropoda; class Insecta; order Hymenoptera; family Cynipidae; genus Belonocnema; species Belonocnema kinseyi. The sequence goes on along the minus strand of NC_046665.1, from coordinate 82,094,825 downwards.
TAAATTAATTTGTTAACTATTGAATTGATTCCGTCCGCTGAACGGACTAAATAAAGATTGAAATTATTGTTGAAGTTGAAAAAAAAACACTTATCTCATGCAGTCCAGCAGATGTCTGTCTGTATGTCTGTCTGTGTGTCTATATGCCTGTATGTATGGTTACCTGAATGTTGTAGATACACTTCTCAAGGTTGTAAAAATGAAGTTTAAGTTCGTTAAGCAGATATTTCTAACCAAAATGAAAAAATTTTGGGCATTTTCAAAATTTGAATTTTTGTCAAACTTAAGAAATTTTTGTCAAAGTTTCTTATAGATGGGTAGAAGAAATGCAAATTATCCAAATAAAATTTTCAAATTCAAAGAAAATTAGGAAAATTATATAATTTTGAACATTTTAAAAATATTCAAAAATAGAAACAAATATTTTTCTGATAGATTAGGAAACTATTTGAATTCGTCACTAGCTATCAAATATATTTACAAACTATCTTAGGTAAATTTTTCGATTAGATACAAATTCAAGAAGTTAGAGCTGTTTCAAAATCTGAGGAAATTTTTTTTATGAGTTTAACATGCTTTTAAACATTTTGAAAATTTTCAAAAAAAGGAAGAAACATTTTGTTTTAATAGTTTAAGAAATATCAATCCAAATTTCGAAAACATATGTGATTTTTTTTTTTAAGAGATCCGAAAGATCCGTAGATGCATTGTAAATCTTCCTTTAAAACAAATAAAAAAAATTGTAGTTAAAATTTATGGCTGTAAATCCTTAGGAGTTAAAAATCACAGTTTTCATCTGAAGTCATAATATTTATGATATTCGAAAAAATGTAGTTAAAGTATACGCATGAAACGTACGATAACGAACGCGAAGCGCGAGAGCATACCCGCGCGCGGTCGGCGCGCTTAAACTTGGCGCGAAATGCGGAATAAAAGTGTGCCCGCGCAGCGGGCATAGTTTTTTCTGTGAATTCAAAACATTTTGAGCACAACTTTTAATATATGTAGGTATGGTTTATCCCTTTCATTTTTTGTTGTTGAGAAAATTACATTATTCATCTTTCATCGCGAGGAAAGTTTTCCAGTAGGTTTCGTCGAAATCAATTAAGTTTTTTATACGCGAAACTTTACAATCGACACTTGAGACCCCTATCTTTGCCGAACATTACTGTAAAACGTGCTAAAAATCATTTCACGGAAAATTCACCTCATACAATAATTTAGGGCTCATTAAGGGCTCTCGGAATATGAAAATGAAAAATGAGAAAAAATGTTTAAATAATTTTTTTTTAAACAATTATCGTAAAAATAAAGTAAACAATTTTATTCCTTTACTTTTTGTTATATATGATGTTGTGACACCTTAACGTTATAAAAAATACACGAAGAAAACCATCAAAACCCATTTTTAATCCTCGCATAATTTAGGGCTCATTAAGGACTAATTTGGGCCCGTAGTCCCAAATTTTGGGCTTTAGTAATTTTTGTAAAAAATAGTGTTTGCAATATCCTAACAAGAAGTTGGTTCAAAACTGCTGTAAAACGTAATAAAAATGATTTTAATGATTTTACTGAAAATTCACCTTATAGAATAGTTTATTGCTCATTTAGGGCTCTGGGAATATGATAATTAAAAATTAAATTAAAATGTTTATACAATTATTGTTTAAACAAATTGGCTAACACAAAACCTTTTCTTTTCTTTTCTCTTGCATAATTTCAGGCTCATTTAAGGCTCCTGAAAAATCGGCGACTGACAGTCGCGCGATATTCCGTTTACCCTTTTTTTTGTTGTTTTATATGGTGTTGTGCCACCTTAAAGTTATAGAAAATACATGAACAAAACCATAAAATCCATTTTTACTTCTCGCATAATTTAGGGCTCATTGAGGACTAATTTGGGCCCGTAGATCTAAATTTTGGGCTCCAATATTTTTTGTAAAAATAGTGTTTGCAATAGCTTAACAATAAGTTGGTTCAAGGCTGCTGTAAAACGTAATAAAAATGATTTTACTGAAAATTTACCTCCTGAATGAGCCCTAAATTATGCGAGGAGTAAAAATGAGTTTTATGGTTTTGTTCATCTTTTTTTATAACGTTAAGGTGGCACAACACCAAATATAACAAAAAAAAAGAGTAAAGGAAATATCTCGCGAACTTTGTTCAACGACTTTTCAGCGGCCTTAAATAAGTCTTAAATTACGCAAGATAAAAGAAAAAAAAATTTCGTTTTGGCAAATTTGTTTAAACAATAATTGTTTTTACATTTTTATTTCATTTTTAATTATCATATTCTCAGAGCCCTAAATGATCACTAAACAATTCTATTAGGTGAATTTTCAGTTAAACCATTTTTATTGCGTTTTACAGCAGTTTTGAACCAACTTATTATTAAGCTATTGCAAACACTATTTTTTACAAAAAATACTAGAGCCCAGAATTTGTGACTACGGGCCTAAATTAGTCCTCAAAGACCCCTAAATTATGGGAGGATTAAAAATAGGTTTTATGGGTTTCTTCATGTATTTTTTATAACGTTAAGGTGGCACAACACCATATATGACAAGAAAAAAAGGGCAAGGAAATATCGCGCGACCTTCGGTCGATGATTTTTCAGAGATAAGAAAAAAAATTTTTTTTTTGCAAATTTGCTTAAACAATTGTTTGTTCCTTTAAAATATCATATTTATGGAGCCCTCAATGAGCCTTAGCATAGGGTAAAGGAATAAAATTGTTTACTTCATTTTTACTAGAATTGTTTAAACAAAAATTGTTCAACATTTTTTTTTACATTTTTCATCATCATATTCCCAGAGCCCTAAACAAACCATAATTTATTGTATAAGGTGAATTTTCCGTGAAATGATTTCTAGTACGTTTTACAGCAATGTTCGGCCAGCTTAACGTTAAGCTAGCGCAAACACTATTTTTTACAAAAAATAAAAGAGCCCAAAATTTGGGACCAAGGGCCCGAACTAGCCCTAAATGAGCCCTAAATTATGAAATAAGTTACATTTCTATACCTTGATAGAGTTGTGCCAGCTTAACATACCTAATATATCAGGGAGAATCAAATCGGCGAGGGAAACCTGGAGTACCTTCCATGTAAGTTAGGTTCACTGTCGTTACTCTATCTATACCGCTAAATTTAAATTTTGAAATACTTGATTAATTTCACTTTCTAACCAACAAAGTAAAAATGATTGTAAGCTTACTGATTTAATGGTAAATAAACTATTAATAATAACTAGTGTTTTTGAGTTTCGAAAATGTCAAAATAACGAGCACTTACTACGTTTCGGTAAGTATAACTTAATTTACAGAACTCATTAATTAAACACTCTAATTAGTAAGTTTGAAATGAATAACATTTTTTGGAAAGGAAATTAAATTGACCAATCTTACGAGGTGAGTTTTGGTTTAACCAAATAATTATTTCTATTTCAAAAACACACTGAAGTATTGAAAAATGGTAATATTTTACATGTTGTAAAAACAAAATTTTTCATTCATGCTTGACATTACTGTTATTATTGCTACTGTCAAATACAAACTTAAATACGGCTAGATACATCTGGATTTATTGAAATAAAATTTTATATTAATGAGTTTTAAATTTCGGTCACTTTTATTATTCACAAAAATGTCACATTTTTCTTAGTCCTTTAACTGAAACTGAATTCTTAATTTTCTTATTTGTGTATGAATTGGTCAATATGGCTTCCTTTAAAATTTTCAAATTATATATGTTATACAATACTTCAATACTTCTCAGGCTGAATCCGGCCGTGTCCCCTTTTGGTCGCCAACGGTTCAATTCAATTAGTCAAACTCTAGACGTCGCGTGCCACCGGTCGCCATGGCGGACGGTGGTTAGACAAATTTGTTTATTTGTACGAATTTCTCACTTCTTCTCAACCAAACAGAGGTTACCTTCCTGAATGTTGATTTTCCACGTGTTAGCAATATTTTTTTGAGAATATTAATATTTTCATAATTTTAATATTTTTTTGTAGGGAAATCTATTTTCCAATGCATCTGAGTTCATAAAACTGTTAAACATGAATTATCTCCTGTCAAAATCGAGCATTATATCAGAAGATATTAAAATTTGCAGAGACTTTTCTCCCCTAAATAAATTCTATATTAAATAAATACCAAATATAGCTAAATATACCTTTAAGGTCAGTAAAATCGTGTTTTAAAATAATTTCTCTATCATATTTCATACTTATTTCTAAACAAAATAAATGCTTTCATTATATTCTTTTTGCAAAAAAAATTGGTATTGCGTCTTCATAAAATGAAATAAATCATCCATCATTCTCCCAAAAAATTGTAATGATGATAAAAATTAAAATACGAAAAATCCCGTCTCACATCCATACGAATCATTATTATGACATGCTTTTTAAGCTCAAAGCTGAATTAAACACAAGTTGTGTAAAAAATAAAAAATAAATTTTAAATCAACTGGAGCTTAAGCAGTATGTTTCCTCCTAATGCCTTTTCATCAAGATAAGGGAAGGGATTCGAGAACAAGTCCAGAATTCTTTCCCACAAAATTTATAGCCTAGATTTTGATCAAACTGGGGAGAAGAGCATCATAGGCAAACTTATTTCATGGTGCAAGATCAACAAGTGTGAGAAAAAAATGGTCTTTTTAGTATTTAACTCAAGGACTGAACAACGGCCTTTATAAAACTTGATATCAATTAATGCATTTATCTGTATTGAGAAAAAGATCGCACTTTTCTTGCACTAATTAACAGTGTACGAGGTCTGTCCGTAAAGTCTCCGACCTTGTGTTCTAACTTCGCACCTAGTTCTGCTATTGTAAAAACTGGTTTTTACTTTTTACTGGAAAACTCTTTGAGACCCTCCACTAAGTGAAAATCACCTGTAAATCTTTAGTCAACGTGTACGTTTAGTGTACGCAGTTGAGTAATCCTCCAACTACGTACGCGTTTCATTTCAGGATGACGGAACGCACCGAGCAAAGAGTGTGCATTAAATTTGACCTAAATCTTGGTTATTCATGTTCTGAGGCCATCGCTATGATGCGGAACATGTATGGTGATGTTGAGCCTATAAGTAACACTTAAATTAGAAAGTGGTTTATGCGATACAAAAACAGTCACGCTTCAGTCGAAAACGACCCTTTTTCTGGCAGACTCGCAATGGCCAAAACTTCCCAAAATGTGGAACGAGTGCGAGTGTTAATTAATGGTAATCGTTGTTGAACAGTAAGAGAGGCAGAAGATGACCTCGGGATTCCAAAGACTATTGTTTCGAAAATTCTGTGCCAAGATTTGGGAGTGATCCGCAAGCCAGAATGAAGGTGAATCAGAAACAACCAGAAAATGTTGAACAAGGTTATTACTGACGCTGAGAAATACGCTTATAGCTATGACCTTGAAACTGAACATCATCAAGGCAATGCTCAGTGGTTTCTTCGACCACACGGTGAAACTCTTGTTCAGAAAATTTGAGATTATTATATTGATCTTTACAAAAGTTCAATGGCAATCTGGGATATAGCTGAGAAAATATTATTATTGCCGCAGCTATATGAAGAAATACATTTTCCATTTCACTTATAAATATACTACAAACCAAATAATTGCCATTTATAGTTAGAAAGATTAACATTTTTGATAACAGATAGAAGTTGAAAATGTGATATTCATAAATTAAATGATAAAACCGTAGTTGCAAAAGCAGGTAGGAAAAATTATAATTTTTAATGAGAAGGTGCAATGAGAGGGAAAACATTTGAATTCAGTGCTTCGCAATTCAGTACCGAATGACGTCATTATACGCGCCGAAGTTCATGAGGATGATAGATTTCCTAAATCTTATAATTTGTTTTATCACAGGAAAATATCTCTGTTCTGCTGCCCGGAGATCCGTGTTCAATTCCCGCCAGGGCTGATTTCTTCTAACAAGATTTTTTCTCTTTCAGCTTAGAATAAAATATAAATATCTAATTGTATATTTAATGTAT
>NC_046665.1:82086665-82088718 GCF_010883055.1 Belonocnema kinseyi | reverse complement strand
ATTTATTTTTATTTTGCTCTTTCGACCATGGCAGTGTTTCCTATTTTCTATGGGAAAAATTAGAAATGCGTAGAATGAACATACACAGAACGTCTTTACTATTGTGTTTTGTAAACTTCACAGTCTGTTCTAGGGATTTTAGGAAGTTTCTTTTGGTATAAGTGCAATTATTTAATTATTTATTTTATATTACAATAAACATAGTAACTTTACAGTATAATATACACCATAGTAATTCTTATAATAGTGACTCTGGCTGTAACTTCTGGCTGTTTCCCAAATTAAAGTATCTCCTAAAATGAAAAAAATTTTAAGACGTAGAGGAAATAAAATAGAATGCGACAAAGCATCCCGTAGCTATTCCGTACGGTGACTTGAAGGAGTGATTCCAAATGTAAGAGGATCGCTGGATGAAGGTTATGGCTTCCAAAAGAGAGTACTTAGAAGGACATATTATCGCTATTGCCCAGAATTAACACCTAATCCTGGTATACCAGACTTGCTAAATCTGAATGAGTTAAATTTAACTAATTATCAGTCAAATTTGACTAATTGTAGAAGAAAGAATTCAGTAACTGATAATTGGTCAAAAATAACTAATTGAATGGGTTACTTTTGTTTAACCAATATGAACCGCTGGCGACCAAAAGGGGACACGGCCGAATTCAGCCTGAGAAGTCTTGTCCTGAGTGTCAATTTTAAAAATCTTTGTAATTTAAATTTTAAAGACTGATACTTGTAGAGAATTTCAAGGAGCATCTTTTATTCCTCTTGCAAAAATTTATAGGTTTTGTAGTTTATGAGATAATTGGTAAAAAGTGGATTTTTTGAAAACGAAAAATTCCAATCTTTTTTCATTTCAACTCGCGCTAATTTATCCAATTTTCATCATTTCCAGATTTCCCCAATACAAAGTACGTGTTTAAGTCATCTAAAACTATCAAAGAAAGAAAAACGAGAATATTGTAATGAACAAAAAAGTTTTTTTTTTTTTGAGGCAATGCAAAAATCATGAATTTTAACCTTCAAGCGCCTCGTTTAGCGAATGAATTTTAAGCTACGGAAAGCTTTCAGTGAGAAAGTTGTTCATTAAGGTTCAAAGAAGTTTTCTGGAAAGTTTTAGATCAATTGGATTAATAGTTAAAAAATTATGAATGCATTAAAATCCAAGCGGTAATCTTGACGCTGCCCAAAAACGTGCCTGGCCGGCTACGTACGCGCTGCAGCGAACAACTTGAAGGTCAAGTCAATCTTACCAAAACAAATGCACAAAAGTAACTCCAGATATTATCATTAAAATAATTTATTTATTAAACACTTAACATATAATATTATGCATATTATTGAACAAGAATAAATTAATCAAACAATATTTTTATTAGAAACTACTTTTAGTCATTTTCGTCACTCTCTTCAGTTTCTGCGGCATCTGGATTCTGAGTTTGTACTTTTAAAAAATATGATTCGAAAAATGCTTTTCCTTTAGCGCTTAAATACTGGAAGAGATTTTTTACATCCTTTATTTTGGCAGCTTTTAAAGCAATTCGGGGCGGAGGACTTTTCGAAAGATTTTCTAGTTTAAGCGTAGGTTTAAACAAAAAAGTGGTTGGATTTTGCAACTCATAGTTGTCAAAAACATCCACTTTTCCATCAGGAAAAACATGCGAAACAAACGCTTTGCTGATTTGGAAATTTTTTGGCTTTCACATTTTGCCTTTAAACATTTTTCAAAATCCTGTAGAAGATCTTCACACTTCTCGACCATTGTGAATGAAGGTGAACGAGCATTGCGAATCATTTCTACATATTCAGCTTCAGTTTCAATTCGTTCTAATTTTTTCAGCTTTTGGGAATATGTGCCAAAATTCCTATCGCACTGGCAATAGGAATGGCCTCGAACTGGAAACACATATTTAATCTCGCTTTACAAATAAATGGACAATAAAACCAGAAAATGAAACACTGTGTAGTTTTTATTTTGTCCCGGACATGAGTCTGAAAATAATGTTATGCTGTTGAACTTGTCTTTAGCAAATTCTTTTAATACCGCGTA
>NC_046665.1:82083749-82086565 GCF_010883055.1 Belonocnema kinseyi | reverse complement strand
TCGTTTACCTCTCCATTTGTCTCGTTTTTGTAGCAAGTATTGCACACGTCAGTTCTAGGTAATTTAAAACTGAAGCCAACATTTCGGTTAAAATACTTAAAACAAACGGTTTGACTTATTGTCAATTTAGCCCCCGTTTTTTCTTTATAATATTTTTCGAATAATTTGTAAAGTTCTACAAGATTTAATGAAGGATTATCAAAATATTTTAGGTTGGTAGAATTTAGTTTGTAATGTGAGCTATGATGTGGAATTGATTCGCAATGCTCTTCAATAATTTTTTTTTAATTTTCTGTTAATTTAAGACAACTTTCGCGTACTCCACCTGCCAAATTTTTAAAGGCTGCTTATTTAAAATATTTTTTTGAACATTTTCTACTCTTCTTTTACCCAAACATAGAAAAGCACAAAAAAATTTCTTACAAATCGGAACATTTTCTTCGTCAGTAGGAAATAAATATATCCAATGAATTAACCGTCCTAGTTTTTCACCTGCATGCGTTTGGATAGGATACTTGCATTTTAACAATCCTCTGAGAAACACATTTTGTTCATTATAGTTCCCGAGATTCCAAAAATTTATATGTACTTTTTCTTGCTGTACATTTGAAAACTTTTGGTAACATTTTTCTCCACTGCAGGATTCAATAGGTTTGAAAGATCTCTCTGGGATTAGAATATCTTTAGCAATACCGTCTTTTTTAGTTTTAGACTTTGTAATGTATTCTTTTCCCTAAAGAAATAACAATTAATGCTATTAACTTCGTCATTAAAAATTTTAAATAATTACTTTAGACTATCTACATATTATATATAGTTCAGTAAAAGAATTATTTAAAAAATCAATAATAAAAAAAGTCACAACATATTAAATTTATGATTAAAATTTATTTAAAAATTGTATTGACGGTTTCCAATCGTATTTGATTTCTGGCACATTTTTTATTATTTTTAATCCACGAATCTTCATTTCTAGTTCTTTTTCTACCTTGTTTCATTTTAATATCTTTTTCTTTTTAATTAATATTCTCAAAAATATGTCAAAAATCTGAATAATCTCAAAAAAATGCTTTTCCAACTATTATAAGAAACAATCACTTCGCTGATTCTATGCTTTATTTGTAAAATTTCATAGAAGATGACAAAAAAAGTTACTGTTGTGCATTTGTTTTGGTAAGATTGACTTGACTTTCACGCCGTTCGCTGCAGCGCGTACGTAGCCGGCCAGGCACGTTTTTGGGCAGCGTCAAGATTACCGCTTGGATTTTAAAATATTCATAATTTTTGAACTATTAATCCAATTGATCTAAAACTTTCCAGGAAACTTCTTTGAACCTCAATGAACAACTTTCACACTGAAAGCTTTCCGTAGCTTATAATTCGTTCGCTAAACGAGGCGCTTGAAGGTTAAAATTCATGATGTTTCTATTGCCTCAAAAAAAAAATTAATAACTTGTTTGTTTATTACAATATTCTCGTTTTTCTTTCTTAGATAGTTTTATAAGACTTAAACACGCACTTTGTATTGGGGAAATCAGGAAATCATGAAAATTGACTAAATTAGGGCGAGTTGAAGTGAAAAAAGATTGGAATTTTTCGTTTTCAAAAAATCCACTTTTTACCACTTATCTCAAAAACTACAAAATCTATAAATTTTTGCAAGATGAATAAAAGATGCGCCTTGAAACTCTCAGTCTCAATTCTTGAAAGTATCAGTCTTTAAAATTGAAATTAGAAAGATTTTTAGAATTGACACTAAGGACAATACTTCTCAGGCTGAATCCGGCCGTGTCCCCTTTTGGTCGCCAACGGTTCAATTCAATTAGTCAAACTCTAGACGTGGCGCGCCACCGGTCGCCATGGCGGACGGTGGCGATACTACTAATGGGTTAGTCAGAATCTACCAATTGGTTAGTCAAAATTTGATGAGTAGTCAAAAATGAGACACATAAGTAATAACATCAAAAATATCAAGTAAAACATGTTTATTTCTAACACATCACTTTAAATTATTTTTTAAATTGTACAGTGAGATTTATTTTTAATACGTGGCACTTTTCGCAGTGAAGAAAAGTTTTGAAAGTCTGTTTGAGTAACAAAATAATGTTCTCTTTTCCTGCGTCAACGTCTTGACAGTGTTAATGTTTAGAAATTCACTGATGAATTGGTATTTCTCGTAAAATGACAAATCAAAATTAGTCATTTTTTGACTAATTCAATTGATAAGGCAGTAACACTGTCCCGTTGCCTTATTCATTAGTTAAAACCTTCAAAGTAACTGATTTTTCAGTAAAAATTAAGTAAACTGATTGATTTAATTAAATTTAAGCTAATTTAGATAAAGCGAGCAAGGTCGGATACGTCCCGGACGAACCTTGTACGTTATGTACGCTTTCGGCAAATCCCGATGCAAGAATTCGTATCAGTCTGATTAGTCTGAGAGAGAAAAAGAATTCTGTCTTTTCAAATCGAAATCTCGTATTATTGCTTAGAAAGCATGCAATAAAACTGAGGGAAATTACAAAATTGCACAGATTATTCCATTTTCAAACTTAAAAAGTCCACTGAAATATATATCAGTACATTTTGCAAATAAAAATTTTTGATTATACAGTGTGCCCAGGCTCAAGTGTTCGGACTTATATAACTGTATAAAAATAAAGAAATAAATCGAAAATTCCTTTTCAAAAAATTAGTGAAAGTATTAGTTTGAATCTGGGACACCCTGTATAGAAAATTGAGATACCTGAAGAATTTAAAGCTGATTTCATTATAATTTTCTATTGCTTCAATGGAAGACGATTTTCCGAGTTCAC
>NC_046665.1:82070542-82083649 GCF_010883055.1 Belonocnema kinseyi | reverse complement strand
AAATAAAATGGTGAAAAGTTTATTTAGAAATGAGAGAAATATTTTGTTTTTGAAAAACATATGGAAGCTTCAATTATAATCAGACTTCAATAAAATAATGATTTATTTCGAAATGGAGGTTTGTATAGACTTTAGTCGATTCTATTGAAATTTGCACTCTGTCACTCGACATTTTCCTAATCATTACAGTTTCCGACGTTATCAGACCAACGAAAGCAAGCACATGCTCACGTGAACAATTCAAAAACTTTATCTGGGTTAATGGGCAGACGACGAAATTTCAAAGGACTTTGCCTTCTTTGCCAGAGGCAATATTTCCACCAGTGCCGTTTCCGGAGCAATTAAACTTAAAAACTATAGAAACTTAAAGATAAATTATATCCCTTAATGAGGCTTCTTAGTTGTTAGAGCTGAAGCTTCATTTTATGTGATAGTTTATCGATAACTTTAAAGTAGATCTCTTTAATTATTATCAAGGAGCATTTTACGTTTGATCGTATTAATGATTTAGAACATTTCCATTTTTGAGATGTTTAGCTTAAAGACAGTGGCAAAAAAATAAATTAAAATATTCTTTCTATTTTTTGCAATATTGGTTTTCCCGAATGGTTACCGGGGATATACGGTCACTTTTTTTGCTAAAAAATCGACCCAAGTCTACAACGATGAAATTATGCAGCTACTAACAAGATGACGACAAGCCATAGATAACAATGGTGCATATATCATTGATTAGGTATGCTTCTTTATATTAATTTTCAACTTTCGAAGTTTATTGAAAAACCCGAACGAACTTTCTGATTGATCCAATAGCTAACTATTCAAATTTCTATTTCTTTGGATATAAGCTAATTTGTTAATAAATAAGCTACCCGACTCCCTGATATTTCCTAAAGTTGATTGAGTCAAATTAGAGAATGTAGGGAAATTCTATAACAGTATAGTAAATTTTAAAGAGAGTTGTAAATGTAACATATTTTGAGAAAACTCTATTAAGAAACTCAAAAATGTCCCACAGAACTCCAGCATGTTCTGGAACCTTTCAAGAATATTTTAGGAATAAAGTCCAGATTCCTACAGAATTGAAAAACAAACCAGAAAATTCCTTAATATGTATAAAATTTCAGATTATTTTAGAGCATCCATTTAAAACATTTATTAATATTTCAGATCATTCTAGGTAATTCCAGAATATTTGGATATGAAAAAAGTTGGTTATACAAATGTTTAAAAAAGCACCCTTTGAAATAGAAAAACAAGTATCCTTTTTAAGAACAGGAAACTATTTCATTAGCTTTTAGTAAGTTTCAATAGACTTTTCATAAATTTACAGTAAAATAAATATTAAAAATGTGTTCGAAAATAATATGGTAGTTATCCTAACCCATGCTTATAGGTTTTTGTATCTATTAGTAATATATTAATGTTCTTAAAGCAAACGGGTTCGGGTATCTTTCTTATTCGAAGAACATTTGCAATACATGCGCTTATAGAAGTCATCAACTTTAGTTGCGTTTTTCTCGAAAATTTTTTTCCATAAGGGGGGTTCAGAACAACTGTTTTATATCAAGTTCTTTTCAGAGATTATTTCATTTGAAATTCATAATATTACTACATTAAATAAGGTAAAAAGCTCATCTTTAACTACCACAGACTCTGTAGAGTATTGATAAGAAATAAGAATCCCACAGTTCGGTAAACTAGTACTACCATTTACTCTTGTAAGCACCCCGAAGTTGCTATTCAAATAAAAGTTGGTATCATTTAAAACTTAAGCACCAATAGATACCTGTAGGGAGCCAAAAGGGTTCCTTCAGAGTGCTCTTGAAAATAACATAGAAACACATATGGCATATGAATATGCCTTTATGTTGAAAACTTTGCTATATAACCTACAAATGATATTTATCAAGTTATTATATCTCACAGAAAAAACTAGTGTTTCTAATAGAACAAATTTTTGGTTACAAAGGAACTGCAACAAAAAGGAACCTCTCTTGCTGAAAAGGAACTTAAAATGGTAAATGGTTTCTAAATGAACGGAAAGTATGGATTGAAACGGCTCCAATAGAGCTCTTTTGTGTAATTTCTACCTTAAATCACTTCGAACGTTTTACAAGTTAATGATGCACACTTTATTTTGCAATTTGGTATAAATAATATTGCACTGGAAAAATTTTAATGAAGAAACTAAAATTATAGAAATTAGCAGTTCTTGAGAGAAAAATAGTGCATGTGAAATGACAGTTTTTGAGGTTATGGTGAAAGTACGACAATTTCAACTGCGCATGTACCAAAAAAGCGCGGTACTAGTTAAAATTCTATAATAGACACTTGAAATATTACTTTAATATTACATTTTTTATGAAGTTGAGTATTTCTATCATACAATTTATTTTCTTTTAAAAAGAATAAAAAATATTTGTCAATATTTTTATGCATGATTGGTCATAGTATTTATTGATTTCAAACAGGCTCGCGCTATTCGGCACATGCGCGGTTGAAAATGCAAAGAGCCATCTATCGAAAATCAACGAACTAAAAATGAATCCTCACGAAGAGTTCTATTGGAGTTTCAGTTCTACATTATACCAACCTTTACTTAAGGCGCAACATTACCGAACCCCAAGTTTTTTCTGTGCTATTTTAATTATGGTAATAATTTGTAATTTAATTATATTCATTAGGCTTTGTTCACCAACTTCGATTACATATGAGCTTTGAGGTAAAAATGATGTTATTAATTAAACGAAATGTCGAAGTGGGCAAAACGAAAAACAGGTTTTTTATAAGTAAGATCAATTACAATCGGAATCCTTTAGAACACCTAATTTATCATTTAGAACTTATTTATCGTTTTGGGTTCCTTTTCAGCAAGTGGGGTTCATTTTTGTTGCAGCTCCTTTGGAAATAAAAATGGATTCTAATCTTATTGGAAACCCCAGTTTTTCCTATGAAGCAACTCTTTCACTTGTCTTTGTATTTACATACCTTATTATCGCTTAATAAAGAGCCTACCGAAGCAAGTTGAATGATTGAAGGTGAATATACGTGACTTACGTGGTTTCACTTGATTTCACAATTAATTCCAAGTAATTGGAGATAGACTCCAACTGATTACACTTGATTTTACGCAATTGCAAGATGATTTCAAGCAAGTTCTTCCACTGATTAGCAGAGTTATGCAACTGTTGTATAATCCTTCTTATTTTTGGATCAGAAATACTCATTCAAAATTAGAACATTTTCAAAAGTAATTCTCGTTTTCTCTTCAGACACAAAAAATATACTTTTTCTAGATCATTATGAAATGTGTTTTAGCGTATTGTGTAACTGGAATGGAAAGCGTTTCTCTTTATACTCCCAAGTGAGAAAACTCTTAAAGTACTTTAATAGTGCCCGAGGTTGAGAACCAATAAGAACTCGTAGAGGGCTCGTTGCCATAGCGACATGCTACTCGGACACGTCTACTATATACTATACAGCAATGAGTAGCACCTCGGGATTCGAAAACGGCTTCATCCTGGGAACCTATATCCAATGAGGGTCATCATATTCTTCTATTAATATTAATAACAATACTAATAATACCAAAGTTAATAACAGTAACAGCTTTATCGTCAACTGGGGCTTTTGAGCGTGACGAGGAGCAATATGAGGAAAAATTTTATGGACTTGGTACCGGATGCTCGAGTCAAATTGTGTCATTCTCCGGTGCAGAAATGAGCGAGCTTATTTCCTCAACCTTCTATCAAATGAGTCACAAACTGAGTTACATAATGCTCGAGGCGGTTGAAATTTAACTGCACAAAGAAATACTCTTGAACTGGGCTTTTCTAAAGAGCTTACAATCATCCAAAGCTTCGTTCTCTATTTACACGAGTCAAATGCAAACGAAAACTTGATCTTCAGCAAGCTTGTGATTATAATTTTAGGGGAACTTCCTTCAAAGGATGGGTTTAAAAAGGGGGCACTGAAGGGATTATCATAATAATAACTTGTTGGCGAAACTGAAAAGCATTCTAATTAGAATGCATTTTTAAAATATATGAAAGGAAGCTTTTAAAATTCTATATTTGGAAGAATCGATTTTGAAGAGTCAGAAGTGATAGAAATTTGAATGTTTTGAAAATTGGTATAGATTACAATCACAGAATTTGCAATTGTAAATTGAAAATTTTCTGCATAATGTGACACAAAATACCCTAGTATTAAATTGAGCTAAAAAGTTGCATCATAACACTGTACAATGTTACACAATATAGTTGTCAACTATTTGCAACATTTCGATACCTTGGGTTTTTGTGTGATATGCCGCCGAGCAGAATAAGAAAGCCGTAGCTCCATTGAGGATTGTTCAAGTGATTCGAAACTGTTTTACATTTAAATACATTAGCAACAAATGTGCATCAAGGGCCAAATCCAAAATACAGTTACCACTTTCTTATTTGGCAGGGTAGTAAAGGCAATTTTCAAGTAGATTTCTATTTTGTTTTTTGAAATGTCGAATGTGAGTAACTTCTAAATAATGTAATAATTAATATGGGTAAAGCTGAGCGGTACCAAGTTCATTCAACCTAATGTTACAGAAAAAACAAAAAAGCTTTCTAAAAGAACAAATTGCAACGGATTGAGTAAGTTATAATTTAATAATCAGTGTGTGAAAAAATGGATGGAGCTACCCGGCTGAAATATTATACATAGTGAGAAATATTATATACAGTTTTTTCCACTATGTATAAACTACAGTGAAAGTCTTCAATAGCTCTCCCTTCTATAGCCCTTCCGACAATCGACGGCGCGCCGCAAGTAGATGTAACAGGAGCTGCGCAGGGTGCGAGGGATCTGCGCTTGTCACTCAGGCAAGCACTTAGGCGTGAAGAAACAAAAGCGGGGCGGGCTATAATGAGTTAGTTCCCACCCACCGTCAGCCTCCAAATCGGTGCTATAGTAGAATTTGACTGTATATAGAATTTTCTGCCTGGGTACATGCGCATATAATAATCTAATAGAAATATAATTATCGCCGTTTAGTTTTCCCTAGTATTATGAATAAAAATAGTATGTAAGTCATTACTAAAATAATTTAAAAGACATATTTTTATTTATTCTATTAGCAAAAAGCAAGAGTTTAACTTTCGCTGCTTTATTTAGTATTAGTTTTTATTACATATATGTACTAGGATGTACTCTATAACGCAGAAACGCTTTTCGACCTAGGTTATTGATTTCTCCCCCTAATTTTTGTTTCTCAATTCTTCTTTCACTCAACGTGCATTTTTATAAAGGTTTAAGACTAATTTGAGCAGTTTTAACGAATCAAAGTACCCGTGTGAAAATAATTTATGGCGCTAAGCTGTTCCAGCCTACACCGCCACGAGTCTATGCCGGCGCTATCTCTAGAAACTATGCTGGGGCAGTGCGCAAATGTAAAGCTCCAATCGACTAGCCGCTATCTACAACAGCGGTACTGGCGCGTTCTAGTGAATCTAGTAAAATCTAGTAGATCTAGATGCGAACTAGATTGCAAGTTTAATACTTATTTTTATGATTAAATCATTCCTGACATGAAAGCACTATGAGCTACATTGAGAATATTAACAAATTCAAGATTTCTGTAAGAATAATGGAATATAGCTCGTATGTGCTTTTTCGATAGAATGTTTCCAAATGTTATTGATGAAAAAGAAAATGTCAATTGTAAATGTTTTGGAAACAGGAGCCAACCTCAACATTGAATTCTCATTTTACTCCATAAATATTAGAATGGCATATTCTTTTAATCATTAGAGCCTATTCCTGCATTGAATCAAATTTTTATTTGAGGTGAAAAATTGTTTAATTTCAATAGCTTTTTTGTGAGATGTTTTTTTTTCAAATGCTGGGGTTAGAATAAAGAAACAACTTATACAAAAACTATTGGAATTAGCCAATGTTCTACTCCGCATAAAGATTTAATTGAAAAGAGGACTAAGCCCTGAGTATCTAGAAAATACGTAATTCTTGTATTTATGGAGTAAAATGAGAAAATCCAGTTTTGAATTTAAGCCTTGATTCCAACGTCCTTACATCAAAAAGGATTCTTAAAATTTCAAACCTCGTGGTCGCGAAACGAAAAGTATTCACACTGAATGGCGGCATGGCAAACATCTGATTCTTGCAATCCCGTTCCCGTCATTGTTGCCAACTTTTTTGGTAGCAGTTTTGAAATTGCACTGCATAATGAAAGTTGAGTGCTGTTGGTAGCACTGCATAATATTTGAGGTTAGGAAATATGTCATTTTAATGCAGATAAGTACTGGATACATGTCATACGAAAAGGAAAATTACTTTCCTAGAAAACCTAACGATAAAATGTCTTTATTCAGCAATCATTTTTTATATTAGCTTTGTCTTTTATTCAATAGTTTACCAATAAACAATGTATAGTGCGTCAGATCAATCGATATTCAGTGATGAATTAAATTATCAAATCTGCGCTATGAGACAGCACTGACAACAAAGGAACTTTATTTCTTCTATTTCCTTTGATTTGAGCATTGCAATAAATGTAATTTGTTATCTTTTATTAATTAGTTTTTAAATGACACCTTCTTTTTCAAAGTTCAACTAGAAGTACTTTCTAGATCCAAGCTAGATTTTAGGCGGAATTTTTATTTTAATGTGATGTCAAATTCTGGCTAACGACATTTGTGGGTCTACATAGAACTGCGTGATGGATTTTTCTATCTAGTAGGTATAGATAGCGCCAAAAGAGCGCCAATCTAATTCGGCGTGAACAGACAGCCACGAATAATCCAGTAGTGGCGCTAAAATAATTCCAGTCTGCCAGGAATTATTTCCACACGGGTAGTTTAGAAAAATTTAGTTGTTTAAATTTTTCAGATCATTCTAACTTATTCAAATATATTTCAGAATATTTTTGATTGTTCTAAAGCAGAGAAAAATATTACTCCAGCACCCCGATTTAGTAATACAGCCGGGAGATGTCTGCAATTAGCCTTTTTACTAAATTGGGAGAAGCGAAATATAAACAGTCAGGACCGCCGGACCCGTTTCCAAGTTGAATGCATAATATTTCGCAAAGTACGCGACTGAGTACTCGCGTACTACGGCCCTTCCGATGTGAGAGCTGCAACTATCTCTCGCTCTGCCCTTTTAGAAACTTCACAAGCCAGCTATTCTAAGTATTACAAAACCAAGTGTTACGAAATCGGTGTTCTGATGTGTAGAATATCCCACAACATTATTAAGGAATCCAGAATATTTCAAAGTTGTTATAACACTCTACAATGTAGAGTGTTATTTTTTTTGCAAATTAGATTTTTTGAGTGAAAAAATCTAAGAGAATTTTCAGTTTGCTTTGAGTAATGCCTATTTTTTCGAACGTAAGTAACAATGAAAGGTCTAAAAAAACTTGAATCGTATGATTATTAAGATACTAATAAAGCTTATTTTTACTTTGCAAACTATTGAAGTTTCTCCTTCGATTTTAATATTTCATTATAGAATAATGATATAATTTTTATTTTTTTAAATATCAGAGATATTGTAGGAAACAATTAAAGAAAATTCTGATTGGTTCATTATGATTATGGTTAAGCAATTTTTAAATTCATTTAAAAACTCCTTGGATGAATACACTATAATTTTGCAAATAATAATGTGATTTAATTCTATTTAAAGTTTAAATAGACTAAGCACAACTTTGAAAGGTAAAGAATTTTACTGTGAAGTATTTAACTTGAGATATTTATTCGGTACACGAACTTATATTCAGTATTTATGAAGACAGTAAACATGTACAGTAAAACTACTTTCCGTAATTCTTATTTGA
Source organism: Belonocnema kinseyi (assembly GCF_010883055.1). Classification (NCBI taxonomy): domain Eukaryota; kingdom Metazoa; phylum Arthropoda; class Insecta; order Hymenoptera; family Cynipidae; genus Belonocnema; species Belonocnema kinseyi. The sequence continues at coordinate 82,075,812 of NC_046665.1, read as the reverse complement.
TCGAAACTCACTTTACGGAATAGCAATTCACCATAACTTCTAGTTTCCTCAATTACTTTTAAAGATTTTTTTATTTTGACGAATTCTCATTTGGCCTAATTTTGGGGTTTTCAAATTACTGTTTGGTGTGATAATAATTTTATAAATAACGACTCGAAATATGTTTATTGAAAGCATGAAAATTATGACAAATAGTAATTCAGGAAAATAAAAAGTTGAGCAAAGGATAATTCTGGAAAATAAATATCAGATGAAACGGTAATTCGGAAAAATTAGGATAAATTGTTATTCGGTTTAATGAATTCCGATAAAATAAAAATTAGCGACAGTCTTTAATAGTATTATCAAAGCTTAAAAATAGTTTGAAAATTTACTTTCTCATGCTTTTTAAAAATTGCTGACACTGTTTGAAAAAATTAAAGCATACTAGAGGGAATTACAAATTCTCGAGTGGTATTACGAATGTAAGATTAAAGCTGTCGTAGTTATAAGTCCGACAAGTCTTTAGCACTGTGTCCAGAATATTCAACATCCGCTGATACAGACTTGAAAACTTTATGAAGACTTCAACATCCCCTGCCTAAATTTTGCACTTGTCAGCAAAAAACTTTTTATTCTTCATATATATATATATAAACTTTTTTCTGATTACAACTAATTATGAAATTTCAATAAAATGGTCTCCATTTCATTATAAAATAATCTTTTTGAAGGGATTCATTTTTCGATCATAAAATGTTAGTAATACTTTGCACTAAAATTGAAATCTCTAAATAGACACAAATATAGCTCAAAAAAGTGAACAAATACTGATAGCGATATATTCATCATTTTAAATCCTTCACAAAACAAGTTTAAAGTGAATTTGTATTACGATTATTCTCGATTCTCGGAGCCCGAAACAGGATTTATTTTTCAATCAAACTACCATGATCGGATGAACAACTTTTACTCCTGGTAAAATAAATGAGTTTGAATATATCTAAAGCTTGATATTGTCTTATAATTTTAGCCGACACAATTATTATAACCTTTTTATTAAATAAACATTTCATCACCTTTTAATTTCTGATAATGTTTATTTTAAGTATAGAAAAACAGGGTAGTTCGGATTTAATTTTAATAATTGTTTGTTATCAGTCTACGTTCGTGGTAATGTCTGGATCAATATCACCCTCTTTCAGTCCTGTTAATAATTCTCTTTGTGGGTTCACTGCTCGCTAGAAAAAAAAGAAGAAAAATACTATTTTACCAGACTCGAGTCAATTCCATTAAGTGAGCTTCGCCAAAAAATCTCTTTGAACAGAGTAAGCACGGTTCAGAAATTTCCGGTTTTTTTTAGCTAACTTCGGATCTGTCTTTATTTTTTTCTCTTGTGAGCAAAGACTTATTTATACGACAGTGGATTCGTTCAGCAGTCCGGCAAATGGTTTGTTTTCGTCAACTTTTTATACTCAGAGATGGCTTTTAGTTAATTAGAAATTAAATTTTACTGCAAATTTGTTTAGACACATTTGAATTCAATAAAAGTACCCTTATAACATCTAAATTCTCATAAGACTTTAAAATAAATTGGAAGATTTCAAATTATGAAAGCATATAAAATTTGTACATTACAATTTCTAAGTATATTTTAAGTTCGAAACTTTAATATAGTATTTTTATAAATTATCATCACACATTACAGGTGAACAAAATTTGAACTACATGGCCATGGAATGGAAGTGTCGTTTCCCTAGTCGTTTTTCGTACATAACTCAAATCCTAGCCCTACTATTTGCCTTCATATCAGGCTTTTGCTTTTTTTTAAAGTAAGTTTATTTTTCTAAGTGCAAATAAATCTTTAAAGGAGCGTATATTTTTCTTTCAAAAGCGATGCATAAATTGAATGCATCTTTAATCTCTGAATTAAGCGAAAACTCTATTTTGTCCATAGCTTAAATGGCTCTCGGGATTTTCGCAAAAAAAAAAAGAATCAGTAAAAAAGGTTTTTTTATCAAAAAAATGTCTAGGCACCCTGAAAATATTTGGTCTACACCAAATTTTGACAAACCCAGCCGTCCTTTTTCCGTTTCCTTGAGCTTGCTCACATAATATTGATACTGCGCCCACCGAATCTCAGTGAAATTATGCCTTGCCTTTTTTTAAAGATATGCTGACCTAAATATTACCGTTGTAATTATCTTCGTTATAATGATATATTTTCAATAAATAATAATTTGATTTATCTACGTGTACTAGATGTTTTATTTAAATGATCGAATAGGCGGGTTTTCTCGAAAAAAATCCGCTTCCTCTTCGTAATCAAACACAATTCATTTTCTTAGTTTCTTAATGCCTATGAATTAATCGTTTATGAGATAAATCAGGAATTCTTTTCAATTTGCTTGCATTTCCCTAACTTCACTCGAATTTACTTAAGTTTGCTTTAATTCACACAAATACATTTAAATTCGTGTTAATACCTTTCCCGAATTACTCTACATTAGATAGGAGAAAATTCAACGGCATTTAACGAGATGTTGAACCGTCATAGAAAAGTACAGCATTTTTACATACCTTAATCCTAAAAATGATATTTTTCCGAAAGACTTCTTGAAAAAAAACTAAAATTTATGTGTTTTTATTAACTAATAATTTACACTATTTTCTTAGTTTATTATTTACAATATATGAATAATATACGAACAAAATTAATTAACATTTTGTCAATATTCCAGTTAATTAAGATTATCTACTGTAAATCATTATATACTGCAGGGTGTTTCCCCTACTTGGATTTTCTTAAATCCTCTACTTGAGTTATCTTTTACTTGCTTAATATAGATTAAATTCTATTAAGTTCAATTGAATTTCCATTAATTCGCTTATTCGCTTACACCGCCTCAAATTCGACTGAATGCATGTGAATTTGCTTGAATTCTCACGATTACGTGACTCTATGTGAGTACCCTTAAATTTAATTAAATTTAATTTGATTTAATTTTTTTAAATTTGCCTGCATTCCCTTAAATTCGCTTTAATTTCCTTGAACTTGGCTAATTTCCCTTACATTTGCTGGTTCCTGAATTCCGTTTAATTCTCCTGAGTTTTTCTACTTTCTTGAATTAGCTTACTTAAATATTTTTTAATTCATTGGAATTTTTAAAAATTCGTCTAAATCCACACAATTTCCGTTGAATACCTTTGAATTGTTCTGAATTCCCTTGAACCTGTGTAAGTTCCCATAAATTGATCTAAATTCTCTTTGGCTCTCGTAAATTCCCTCAAATTCGCTTGATTTTCTTTGAATTTCACCAAATTCTCTTAAATTTTCTTGTATTCTCTTAAAACTGCCTACATTTTGATATTTTTCTCTAAATTATATTAAATAATATTATTTCGGTCTCAATTTTTCAAATTCCCTTAAATTTCCCTGAATCCGCTAAATTCCGCTCAAATTCGGTTAAATATCTATACATTTGCTCGAATTTCTTTAAATCTACGTAAGTTTTCTTGAATGTGCTTCAAATTGCTATAATTATCTGGAATTCTCTTAATTTTTCTTGGATTTGTGTAAATTCTCTTAGCATTATTTTTATTTCCTTAAACTTCCTAGAATTCTTTAAAACACAACTGTTTTAGTTTAACTTATCTTCAATTACGCTTTAAATTCTTTAAATTTGCTCAAATTTCATTGAATTTAATTAAATCCGAAGAATTTCGGGGGAAAAGCCAAATAGAAAATTCTAAAGTTTGAACATTTGTCCACTCTTAAAATTATGTTTCGTTATGTAGATACTAGGAAATCCGGAAATGTACTTAAAGATAAGTAATTCATATCAATTTATTATAATTTTACGATGAGAAAGAAATTTTAAACCTAAAAACTACAAATAACTCTAAGATTTTGAACCGGGGAGTGGGGGTGGGTAACCCTCTTTTTATTATAAATTCAAAGACTTAGGCCTATCATATAAAAATAACAAGAAATATATAATGTATATATTTCAGATAAACTCCCATATAATACAACCTTTCTCCTTAACTGAAGTTTGGTGGGATGGACGTTATAAATACAATCTCCACCATATGATAAATTTCTACTTCACTTTGACATGATTTCGACTCAGAAAATAAACTTATTGCATAAAGGTGGTAGTTGGGCGTATAATAAAAACAATGTGTTACCCTTCCTTGCGTCATATAGGTGCCCTCCGAGCTCCTCTCGTCTCACCTATAAAGATATTCTGTCTTTCACCTCTCAACCTGATCAGGGTATTCCTTGGTGGTCGGGATCCTTTCACCATCTCACTTCAGACTCATATCTAATCACTATGTGACGTCAGCATGACATCAATAAGCCACCGCACGATTACAATACCCTGGCGGGCATGACATGACCACCACACCACTGTCGCTAATGGCATAAACACTCCACACCGTTCAGCTTCCGCGCAAGCGCAATACTACCGCACGTACCGACGGCCGGAAAGCATTTACCCGAATAATACCATCCGATCTTAAACTACATTTTTATACCCCATACGGTCACAAATACAGGAAATAATCAAACTTTCCCTCAATTACAATTTATCTTTCCTAGATACTTCTAGGAGTTTGTTTTAGAATCATAACAACCGATTCGGGAATCAGGTAGCTGGATTAGCCCGTCGGTAACACAATGAACAATACAAAGTATAAAATAGCCTCGGAAAGGACTGGAACTTTAATTGACAAAAGGCATGAACACGGTAAATCTAAAGGTCATGTTTCAGGTGATGAATGGAGACTGGGTGTTTGGAGTGCTAGTGCAGTGAATGACCTCAAGGTAAAAGAATTACGAGAAACTGCATGTGAGGAAAATAAATATTTTATGTGTGCTTGAAACAAAGAAAAAGGGATGCGAAAGTAGAAACATAGAAAACGGAGTGTTAAAAACTAGATTTGAAATATGGTCAGGAGTAGATAGTGAATTACATGGTAGGCTAGGAGTAGGTCTGGTTTTAAATGAAAGAGCGAAGCAGCATCTAGGAAGTTATGATTTCGTATCTCCCAGACTGCTATAGGCTAGAATGAAAGTACGAATCCGAAGATTACACAGGCCCACAAAAAAAAACAAAAGTGTCTGTGCAATTGACCAGACCTATATATTCTTATGTATTTTTGTCGAATGATCGTCCACATGAAGAGAATCTAAACGTGTTGTAAAACTATCTCGTGATTCTTCATTTTCTAAACCTTCTATAAGGATTTTTTCTGGAAACTCAACAGTTTTAGGACTAGAATAA
>NC_046665.1:82058691-82070442 GCF_010883055.1 Belonocnema kinseyi | reverse complement strand
TATTGCAAATTCGGATTCAGCGTCGAAAAATACATAAGAATATATAGGTCTGGTCAATTGCACAGACACTTTTGTTTTTTTTGTGGGCCTGTGTTATTTATCATAGCATGCTACGCGCTAGTTGATAGTGATTCCAGAGAAATGGAAGACGCCTTTTGGGACACTTTAAATGACACAATAAATATTTGCGATCGTGGTGAAAGAATAATTCTGCTAGGAGATATGAATGGATGGGTAGGCATCCAAAATCAGGATGCAGAAAAAGTATTAGCTAATTTTGGGGATCCATTAACAAACTATGACAAAGATAAATTAGTTGGCTTATGCTTAGAAAGGGGTCTGTCCTTTAGAAATACTTGGTTTAAGCATAAACTGATCCATATGTACATCTGGTCTAAAGGAAATAGCCAGACTATAATTGACTTTATTGTTGCGGATGAAAGCAGGGCCCACAAGCTAGTGTATATTTCACCGTGACAAAGTTTTAGGTAGATAGTTCAAAGTCCTGTCGCTGAGGTGCTATATTTGCTACACACAAATAAGCTTTGTGTCATTGATGCCTCAAGCTAGGCCACACAGAACCTCTTTATTTTTTTAAACTTTCACAAATATGATAAACCACTAAAAATAATTATTAAATATGGTTTTCCATGTTACGGAGAGTAGAAGGTGCATTTTTAAAATTCTTAATTATCAAATCTGTTGAATATACAGGGTGCGCCATCTAAATCTGGTCAATGGAAATATTGAATAATTTGAACAATTCTCAATAGATTTTTAAAAACTATTTATTTTTATCAAATTTGAAGGTTTACAATATTTTCCATAGTTTCCAAAAACAAGGTCGATCAAATGACCACCTTTATTGTGGATACAAAATTCAGTTCTTTTTCTAGCATTTTCCGTGAAATTTGCCAGCATCTCGGGCGATATTGCAGGGATTTCGGCTCGAATATTGTCCTTAAGCTCGTGTAACGTCTTCGGTTTTTTTGGCATACACTTTGCTTTTCAAAAATCCCCACGAGAAAAAGTCCGGTGTCGTTAAATCGGGCGATCTCGGTGGCCATTCAATATCACAGGTTAATATAAACAACCGAATGATTACATTTAATGAACATTGTCACTATTTTCGCGCGTTCTGTGGGCGTCAACCGATTCATGGATAAAATTGTAATGCAATAACCTTTCCAAAATGTGTTCAACGACGCCAATCGGTTGAAATCTGTCAATGTTATTCAATATTTCCATCGACCACATTTAGATGGGGCACCCTGTATATTTTAATTTTAAAAAATCTTGTGACCAAATTTAAAAAAAAATTATCGAATATATTACTGGCATTACTGTAACCCTATATATCTCTCATATACGTTTGACAAAAAGGTTGACGATTTCTCCATAAAATTCATTAATGTTACTTGTTTACAATCAGTAAAAGAACATTATTTTACAACTTTTTTAATATCCATAAAATTTACTTAAAATATAGTATTTAATTTTTAGAGAACTGATATTGTTTTTATTGGCTCCTTTATTCATAATCGTGATGAAATTAAAACTAATTAATTTACAGGAGAAATCGGCAGCTCTTTTTTTTAAATGTATGCGAGGGATGAAGGGTTATGATAACGTCAGTGCTATTTGAACAAAAAATATTTCGGAATTTTTCTAGAATATTTGATTAAATTGAAAATTCAGTTTCTACAAAATTGATGTTATATGTTTAAAAAAATGCTTTTACTGCTTCCACACCATGATAAATATATCTAATAATAATTTGAGTGATTTATAACCTATGTGACAATTTTGTATGTATGGCCCTGGATGAAAGGCTAAGAGAGCTGGTGAAAGATATAAGGATCATGAGAGGTTTTGAAAGCAATACTGATAATAACCTTCTGATCTCCAAAATTGATTTAGGCCAGGAATAGAGAGAAAAAAGAACCAAGAAAACAAAACAAACGCGAATCAAATATGAGATCCTACAGAAACCGGATGTTCGAATAGATTTCCAAAATAAGATATTTGAAAGCATAGATAGGGCAACATGAGTGGAGCTTATAAAAAACAAAGATATAGAGGGCGCATGGACAAAGTTCCGGGATATCATTGTTAGATGTGCGATCGAAGTGTGTGGTACTGCGGTTGTACGAAGAATGTCTGGTGATGCGTGGTGAAATAATGAAATTTAGACTGCCCAAAAATCAAAGAAAGGAGCGTACAGGAGAACTTTGAACAGCGCAGGTCTTAGCGACGATAGAAGGAATAAGCGTATAAATGATTACAGACACAAAAAGAGAATACTCAAATGATTGACAAAGGAAAGTAAAGATAAAATTAGAGCAGAAGAAGAGAAGAAAATACAAAACGACTTTGAAGAAAGCAAGGGACTGCTTTATAATAAAATGAAGAGAAATAAGTACTGAATTTGTCAACATGAGAAATAGTAATGGGGAAATTCTATATGATGCAGACGGGATACTAGACGCTTTCAGAGACTATTTTAGGGGACAATTCAGAGATGAAGCTATAGGACGCCACAACTGCGATGAAGAACGCGATTCGTTAGAAAACTCCATTGAGAAAGTCTTTATCAATGAGATTATGAATATAATTAAGAACATGAAAAACGGCAATGCTGCCGGCGTAGACAGTATTGACGCTGAAATGTTTGAACACGGTGGCCAGTACATACCACATAGACTGTGCGAATTGATAAATTTATGTTTCGAGATGGCAGACGTCCCAGACGATTGCAAAAAGGCGATTATCGTACCAATATGGAAAAGAATGGGAGATAAAAGTGACTGCAATAGTTACAGAGGAATTAGCTTATTAGGTACCGTAAGTAAAATATACTCAACAATACTTATTCGTAGGGTAAAGAAAATAACAGAAGAAAAGATTTGGGACGTACAAAGTGGGTTTATGCCAGAAAGTTCATGTACGGATCAAATATTCAAATTAAGGCAAATCACAATAAAAAGTTTAAGAGTACGAAAAAAAATTTTCTGTGCATTTGTTGACCTAGAAAAAGCTTTTGACAAGGTAGGTAGAAGTAAACTTTGGGAAGTCCTGAAAGAGTATGGAGTTAATGGATGACTCCTGCAAGTTATAAAAACAATATATATGGGTAGCAAAGCGAGTGTAAAGCATGAAGAGCATGAAGAGCATGAAGAGCATGAAGAGCATGGACCTCAAAATTAACGAAAATGAAACTAAATCTATGGTGTTCGAAGGAAAGTATGGGAAAACACAATGCAATATTTTATTAAATGATGGAAGAATCGAACAAGTTGATAAGTTCGTATACCTTGGTAGCTTATTTACTAGGGACGGAAAAATATATGAAGAATTATATAGACGCATAAATGAAGGTAAGAAGGTAATTGGTAGAGCAGGGCCCCGCATTAGAAGTAAAAATATATCAAATAAAGCTGAAATGGTAATACATAATTCTATATTTGTACCGACTGTACTATATGGTAGCGAGACATGGACCTAACAAGAAAGAAAAAGATAAGAGTAAGATTAATGCAATCACCTGAGATTCCTGCGCATAATATGCGGAAAAACTCTGATAGGCAAAGTGAGTAACGACATAAATCTCAAAGAATGTTGTGTAGAAGAGACGCTCATAGACACATGGGAAAGAAATCGGTTAAGATGGTTCGGGCATGCTGAGAGAATGCCAAATGAACGACCAACGAAACAAGTGTATCAAAGTAAAGTAAACGGCAGTGTGCCCAGAAGCAGACTGCGGAAAGAATAGTTAGAATTTGTGAATGAGACTCTAGTTAGAAGAAACATAAGAAGTCACTGAAACATGAGAGCTGCATGAAAAAATGCATAAACGTAAAAGAAGCTAGAGAAGTATGCCAGGACTGAACGGTATAGCGGCAAATAGTTAATAAAAAGAGTGTCAATAGAGTGAATGACGCCTGAAACAAAATACCTTAGACACTAATGGACCCAAGTGGGGAACCTTACATAACGACTTTGTGAGGATCTTCATTTGGGGTGATTGCTAGAGAGATTGATCAGTGACCTGGGTCGAAGCAGTGTTGCGGAACGAACATGTTATTTGAATAAATAACACGAGAATTGTAGATCAATCTACAAATTTTATATCCCTTCCTCACATTAGTCCTTTCCCCACCGAGTGAATCACGTCTACCCCGAAAGGGAAATGTCTTAATGGTGTAATAATAATAATAATAATTATTATTTTTTATTATTTAATTTAATTTTTATTATTATTTATCTAATACGGTTAAGCCTCGGTGGCTCAGTTGGTTAGACACTCGGACTTCACCTCAGAGGTCCGGGGTTCGATCCCTGAGCCGGTACCTCTGGAAATTGACGGACTGCAATCCAGTCCGTCAATGATGGGGTAAAACCAGGCTTTGTCCAATATGTCTGGGCAAACTGCTCTCATCAGATAACTTGATTGCATTATAAAAATGCGTCCGTGACTGATGATATATAACGGGACAGTCCCGTGCAAAAATGATCAAATAAAGATCCATCTCTAAAAAAAAAACGCCTTCAATATGTTGGGCAGTATAAGCCTGTGAGAAGATTTCAACACAGAAATGTTTAGATGGTACCTCTAAGAAAGCATTTAGAGGTGACTGTTGTCACCTCCGAAGCTCGTGGCAGCTCGTAATTGTATACGTACATCATCGCAGGAGGTTTCAACCATCGTATTAAATTATTTCAATTAAGTTATAACATTCTAATCTCATCAGTCACTTGACTTAGTCCGTGGCTATGATGTATCACCGGGTTTTCCCGAGTAAAAGTTTAATAAAAACACACAATAATAATTTTCTTATATTCTATTGCATGTGCTTGCATTCCTATGAATTCTAATAAATGATCTGAACTTAGTTTTAATTAATTTTAGGTGTCTAGAATCCGCTCTAATTTTCTAGAAATTCCTTGACTTTGCCTCAGTTCGGTTGAATGCTCTTGCATTTGCTTAATTTCTTTTAAATTCTCTTGAATTTCCTCAAATTTTCTCAGATTCCCTGATACTTGCTTAAATTCCCTGAAATTTAATTTGTCTAAATTCGCCTCAATTCAATTAAATGTTATCTGATTTCCTAAAATCCATTAATTTTTCTTAAATTTAAGTTTAACTTAACTGTAATGTAACTGAACTAAACACTCTCTTGAATTTGTTGAAAACCTTATGAGTGTACGTAAATTGCTGCGGACTCTAAAGAATCAGCTTGAATTGGCGTAAAATCCCATGAATTCACTCGATGTCTCTTGAAATTAATAGAATTCACTTTGCATCCTGTTTTCATAAATGTATCATTATTTGCGAATGATTAGTGCTAGGACTTTACCACATTCTAAAATTCTAAAAAAGAATTAAAAAGAATGAAAGTATTTTCAAAAATAAAAATTTATATTTTTTTAAGATTCTCGGAGAAAAATGGATATTAAGAATTATTTGACTGGATATTTAACTATGTGCAAGATTTTCAGATATTGAATCTGAATATTTTAATATTTAGAGTATTAATATCTGTATAATAAATTCTAATGTCCGGAAATTATACCTTTGTGTCTGTATTCCTTAAACACAGTTAAATATCAAAATAGTCTTCTTATTATTATCATACCATTAAGAAAAAACCCTGTCGGGGTTAACGTGACTCGCTCGGTTCTAGCCGGTGATCTGAGAGTTCATATGAGAAAGAGGCGAGGGAATTTTACGAGGACGCATCTGTTCTGCAACATTCATCAGACCCAGGTCGCTGATAAATCTCCCTAGAAAGCACCCCAGTCGAAGGGCTACACAAAGTGATTATGTAAAGCTCTCCACACTGATCCACTATAATGTCTAATGTCTTTTATGTTAGGCGTCAGTCACTCCACTATCACTCTTCATCATGCATTCCTTATAAAATATTTGTCGCCACACTGTTCTGTTCTGAATTACCTCTTCAGCTTGATTTACGAGGTGTGTTCAAAAAGTAAGGTGACTTTTCAATTTTCGCGGGCTACGTACATTCAAGTTTAAAATTTTTTGTTTTGTTGTGTTGGTACACTCGTCACGATCATATGTTCACAGTTTTGACTATATAGCTCGTGTTGTTTTTCTGGCAGAGGCGTAAAAGGTTAGAAGGGTTTGGCGTGCTCGGCCATTTTCTTCTTTCGAAAAAAATGGAGCAAGGAGTTTGCATTAAATTTTGTGTTAGCATATCGGTTGACCGAAAAAAGCACGTCAAGTTCGGTTAAATGTGAAGGTTTTGCTCACTGTCTTCTTTGATTACCGTGGCGTAGTGCATCAGGAATTCTTATCACAAGGTCGTACGGTCAATAACGAGTATTAGAAAAACAATTCGTGGCTTTTGCATCGCGATAATGCACCTGCTCATTCATCGTTACTTGTGAAAGATTTTCTGCCCCAAAACAGCACCACAGTCATGCCTCATCCTCCATATTCACCGGATTTGGCCCCCAGTGACTTTTTTCTTTTCCCAAAACTGAAGAGACCCATGAAAGGACATCGATTTTCAACGATTGAGGAGATAAAAACTGCAACGCTGAAAGGACTCAAAGCTACACCACAAAATGATTATCAGAAGTGCTTCGATGATTGGAAAAAGCCTTGGCACAAGTATATTGTATCTGAGAGGATTACTTTGAAGGGTACAACATAAATATTGAGGAATAAATGAATTTTTTTGAGAAAACCATAAAGTCACCTTATTTTTTGAACACACCTCGTATGCCCTAGCCATCTCCATTATTTTCTTCCACACTTCTTAAGTCTTATCTTCTTTACAACACATTTTTGTAAGATTCTCTAAGTACTGAATTGATCTCTTAACGTTTTATCGCACACATTACACAGGTATTGTATGCCAACCACGTTAATTTTACTCTTATCCTTTTCTTGTTAGGTCCAGGTCTTGCTACCGCATATAGCACAGTGGGTGCAAGTACCGAATGACACTTTGCAATTTTAGCTTCATCTATTGAATATTTATTTTCGACAATGGCTCCTACACTTAAAATAACCTTCCCATCGTCGTTTATACACCTTGCTATCTTTCCATCGATTTTCCCGTCAATAGTAAGTAAGCTTCCAAGATACACGTATTTATCAACTGGTTCTATGATTTCATCGTATAGGGTAATGTTACATACTGTTTTCTCACATTTTCCTTGAAAAACCATAATTTTAGTTTTATTCGCGTTTATTTTAAGATCCATGATCTTCATGTTGGTATGCAGTCTACTGAACATTCTTTGAAAGCCTTCGATTGAATATCCTATAACAACCTTATAATCTGCAAACGCTGACTCGTGCAACTTCACTGTCCCTCACCTTCTTCGATAAGAAGCGCCATTTTTAGACACTTATACATGAATTAAATCAACAGTCAAGAAGACATAACGTATTCTTGTCTAACATGTTGCCTACTATGGAACTAATCACTCAGTTTCCCATTTACTCATTAGCTTTGCTACCTGTATATACTGTTTTTATTGCTTTTAGGAGCCATCGATTGACTTTGTACTCTTTTAGCACTTACTTCTATCCTATAATCATTTTCTAGTCTAATTCTCGCATTATCGCTAAGACCTGAGTTTTAATATCCATTTTTTCAAAGTGTGCTTATAAGGTGCTAAAAATTGTTCACAAAGAATAAAATAAACTAGGGGGTGCAAATTGACTCTTCGTGAAAATAGAGGTGTTGGAAAAAATTACTCGGGTGTGGTTTTAGCAGTCGGAGACAATTAATTTCGTGAAATATTTTTACGTTGAATTTCGAGTGAAGTAGTCTTGTGTCCGTACCGAATGGGCGCGTGACATATTAGGATTTTCCTTACGGCTAAAGCCAGACCTATACTATTGAATAGATAGGGAACAACATGGACGAGGACTGAAAGCAATTAGCTGGTAATTGACACCATTGAATCCGTTAATTTTTGATTTTACTAATACAATTCAAACTTTAAGTATACAGGTGTAAAGTATCGAAATATTGAGGGGTTTTGCATGCCTCATAAATGTCTAAAATACCTTAATTAGGCTCAGTCCAGTTGACAAATTCTTGAACGATGAATATATTTATGGCAGTCTGGTCTATTCTGGTTTCGGATTCCAAAGATTTTATCAAATCATATTTATGGAGAGACACAAAATAAATTTCTTAAACAATAAATAAAGGATTTATTAATAGAACTAACCATCTTGCATTTGCACTATGCGCGCGATTATTAAATATTTTCCTATTTTAAGTACTAAGTCGTATTGCGCTGAAAAGGGCTAAATCAGTCAAAAATGTTTATTTTTAATTAATGAAACACTTCCTTTTAAGTTCTTATACAGTGAACTTCCACTAATGTCCCTGGGCGCCTAATTCCCCTGCCTCTATACGCACTTATTTTCCCCTACGCAGTTCCTTTACCTCCCACCACGGCCCCTATGCAGGCTATACGGTCACGCCCGCGAGAGGGGCTGACAATTTAAAAAAAGAGGCCCGATGATTGAGAACTTTGAACTGAGTATTTTAATATGACGTCATGGGAATGCAGATAACTTTTTCGAGAAAATATTCGAAACTTAAATGTAACTTTTAACATTGCCTGGATAATCTTTCGTTTTATAATCTCTCCATTTTTATTATATATTTAGCGAGAATTACGACACCAGCGCTATCTATTGTCGTTTAACTTCATTAAACTGGAGAGAAATGATATTCCCATCTGTCAGTTGCCTTTGCGCTTTTTTCTAAATGGTGTTTAATAGGATCTAATTCTTCTACAATAGTGTAAGTCATGTCGGAGGATATATATCAGCAGGAACATTTTTTTGTCGTGTTTTCTGTTTTTGATTTTACAGGTTTTACTGAAATTTGCTCACTTCAGCGTGACGCAGTAGACTAGATCAGAATTATTCTCCTAGCTTCGGTGAAACTTTCGCCCAAATTATTCCATTTTTAATCGTTGCAAGTCTTACCTGTAACAAATTTTTACTTTTGTTTTTTCTGTGTTATTTTAAATCTGGTGTCCTAATTTCTATAGCTCGAATTCACTCATACTTCGCCGTTTTCACATTGCTGCTAAGGACGCCGTTGCAGTCGACAGCTTTTATTCCACTGTAGGATAAACTTTCGCCAAATATCATGTAGACTTTAACAGCGGGAAATTTCACATGCAACAAAATTTAAGTTTAGTTTTTTCTGTGTACCACTACGTTTAGAAATATTCCTCTAAAGTCTTGCAGATACCCATGTAGGTAGCTATGCAGGTACCGAAGATCATGTAACCTTCCCGGCGGCTGACATTTTCACCTATTGTAGCATGATACATTTGAAAATTCAGACCTTTATAAACTCCTTGGAATCTTAGATTATTTTACCCAAAAAAGTTGTCTGCATTCCTATTTCAAAGATATTAAACGTATATGAACAGTTGTCAACAACTGTGTTAACCTTCCTGACATCACTTGCACCCATTCGCCAATGGCCGTGAGTTCATCCTGCAATACTCAATATGCCGCGAAATATTTGAGTCTATTTTTGGTTCTATTATATTTATTTTTAGTTTACAAATTGTACTATTTCAAGGAAATGAAAAATCAGTCATGTTAATCAATCGCATGCTAACGGACCGCGACTGCTTCAACTGCACATGTGCCGAAAAGCATTATTATTAATAGTATATCTTTATTCGTTCAAAATAGACCCGCGGTTTTTCGCACATGCGCAATTAGAAAATCTGCATAAATTGGGCGTATCTATACAAGGCCGAGGCAGCCAATGAACGTTGCTGGACATAAATAACCTGACGATTCGCGGTAGAAATGGGATCCCCGCTAGAGGGGACAATCGTGAACGTATACCAGGGCCCCCAAGCTGGTGTGTATTTCACCGGGACAAAGTTTTAGGTAAATAGTTCGAAGTCCTGTCGCTGAGGCGCTATATTCGCCACACACAAACAAACTTTATCTCACCAAATTGAAAAAAAAAATTATCGAAAAGATTACTGGTGTTACCGTAACCATATATCTCTCTCATATAGTTTTACAAAAAGGATACCGATATCTTTACTAAATTTATTAATGTTACTTGTTTACAATAAATAAAAGAACATTATTTTACAAATTTTTTAATACCCATGAAATTTTCTTAAAATATAGTATTTTATTTTTAGAGAACTGATATTGCGAATTTTATAAAATGTACATCCTTACTTTTTATGTCCACACCGCCAACAAATATATTTATTGAGTATGTTTTTATAAACTCCTTTATTTATAATATCAAATCAATGGTGGAGGGATATGATAAAGTAAGTGCTATTTTAACGAAAAATATTTCTCAATTTTTCGAGACTATTTGGTTAAATTTAACATTCAGTTTTTACAAAATTGATGTTATTTGTTTGAAAAAAATGCTTTTACTGCTTCCACACCATTAAAAATATATTTAATAATTACTTTAAGTGATCTATAACCTATGTGACAATTTTGTGTGCATGGCGAATGTATCGCCTCTGCGACAAGGCCTTGAACTAGTCACCCCCAAATTTGTCGCGGTGAAATACACACCAGCTTGGAGGTCCTGACGTATATGTGTTACGGCGGGGGACATAGGTGGAAGTTTACTATACTTGAAATATGGCAATATATCAGAAAATGGCTACCGACGGTTCACTAGTCGCAAGCATCATAAAAGGAATACAAATAAATATTTTTTCTTGTTAAAATATTTATGCTTTAGTATTAAATGAGGTTCTAACCACTCTTGGGATCTTTTGAAACCTTTTGAAACCCTTCACAACTTCTTAAAACCCATTAAAAGATTCTTAAAGGTCATAAAATCTGATCAATTTATCTGAGACTATATAGAACCCCTTAAAATAATTTCAAACACTTTGAAAAACTTTAAAAATTTGCAAATGTATCATAATCAATTGCAAGTTTTTAAAAACCTCGGAACTCCATAAATTTAATCAAAATTCCTTGAAATCATTTGAGATGCCTCATAATTTAATAAGCCTGTTGAAATTACTTGAAATGGATAGAGATGATTTGAAATCTTTTAAAATATTTTGCAATCCCTAGAAATCCTTTGAAATTCCTTTAAATATATAGGTAACACTTGAAATCCTTGAAAACGCCTCGAAATCTGTGGCAATATTATGAAATCATGAGGAGTTTCTTGAAACATTTTTGGATCTTTAAAAGTTTTGTAATATCCCGTAAAATAATTTAAAACCCATTGAAAACTTGAAAAATCGTTCAAATCTTTCCGAATCCATTGAAGTCTGATAAAATTATTTAAAATAAATAACAATCCTGTGGAAAGGAGTTCCACAGGATTGTAATTTAAGATCTCGCGAAATCCCTTGAAATATTTTGAAATACTTCGACAATCCTTAAAATATTTTAAAATACTTTGGTACCTCTAGAAATCTCTCAAATACTTAAACATTTTTCGAAACACTTAGAAACCATTAGATACTTAAAATCCCTGAATAATCTGGTGAAATCCTTAAAAATCCTGTCAAAGGCCATGAAATCTCAAAAGATTCGTGAAAATCTCTTGAAATATTCTTGAATCAATTTAAATCATTAGAAAACCTAAAATGTATCAAGGTTATTCATAACACAGCCACAAAAAAAAAGTGTGCGGATCTGGTAACAAGACACACGTATTCCTATGGATTTTGGGGCGCTGAATTTAAATTCGGTATCAAAAATCACCCATCACGTCA
>NC_046665.1:82053636-82058591 GCF_010883055.1 Belonocnema kinseyi | reverse complement strand
TTGAACTACACGTAAAGCTCTGGAAGCATATTTTCCCAGTAGCAAATGTGTGCTACATCGAATGTGTCAACTCGAGCCTAACCTAGAAATAAATCTAACCTAACCTAACCTCACGAAACACAATTAAACTGATTGTGTTGTCCCGTTGTGTTTGCGGTACCGTTTCTAAGTTTCTTCAGATGAGTAATGTGCGTCTAAATTTTTAACCACCTGTAGTACAATGAAATGAATTTTATTGTGTTACAACGGGAACACTTAAATTAAGTTGTGTTGCGTTAAGCAAAATTTCGTTTGGTTCTGTTAAGTTAGATTCATTTGTAGGTTAAGATCGAGTTAACCTATTAAATATAGCACACATTTAAGACTGAGAATCGTACGCTTACATAGCTACACGTGTGGTTGAATTCCATTCTGCTAGATTAGGTCAGGTTTTGTTAGGTTAGGATAGGTTAAATCTCTATGTAGGTTAAGCCGAAGCTGAATGAAACGGTACCTCAAACACAACGGGACAACACAAGGAGTTTAATTGTGTTACGTGAAGTTAAGTTAGGTGAGGTTAGGTTAGGTCAGGTTTTTTTAGGTTAGGATAGGTTTGACCTCTTTGCAGGTTAAGCCCAAGTTGATTCAAATGGTACCGCAAACACAACCGGACAACACAATCAGTTTAATTTTGTTTCGTGAGGTGAGGTTAGGTTAGGTTAAGCTAGGTTAGATTTATTTCTAGGTTAGGCTCGAGTTGACCCATTCGATGTAGCACACATTTGCTACTGGGAAAATATGCTTCCAGAGCTTTAAGTGTAGTTCAATAAATTTCTGTTAATCCAGGTTAGGTGAGGTCAGGTTCTGTTGGGTAAAGTTATGTTAAATAAGTTGATATCAGCCAAGGGTTGATCCTTCACAGTTGTCGACATGTTTTTGAAGTGAAAATTTGCATCACTGGCATTCTTTTGAAATTTATTTGACTCAGTGCATGATTTTTCGTCATTTTTTGAGGTTATGGCTCAACCATGACCTGATGGGTGATTTTTCATACCGAATTTGAATTCAGCGCCCCAAAATTCATAGGAATACGTGTGTCTTGTTACCAGATCCGCACACTTTTTTTTTGTGTGGCTGTGTAATTATGCATTTTACATCTTGTTAAAGCTCGCGTGGCAGAGTATACAACTATGATCAATGAAAAACTCGCCTAGGGCGCGCGACTGCTGATTCTCGGGCTTCGCGCTCAAAAATGTATTTATCTCGCACTTCGCGCTCGATTGTGCATTTATCTTGCGTTTCGCGCTCGATTATGTATTTCTCTCACTCTACACTCTCGGTCTTTGTATTTTTCGCACTTTCTTGCGCATACCTTTTAAAATTAAAACTCAGAAAATTCACCAATGTAATTCTGTGATTGAGAATTTTTTTTGTTAAAAGAGCTTCGTTGGACAGTCTGAGTGCAAACTGAAGGTTCTCGCACTTAGCGCTCGGTCTTTGCATTTCTCCCACATTCGTGCACAGATCTTGTAAAATCGAAGGTAACGCATCTAAAACGTTCGTTATTAGTTTATAAATATTGGATTTATATTATTAAATAAATAATTAAAGTGGATTTTAGTATACTTTATTTAAAAATTGAGGAAAAGGCCCACATTATATCTTGCATGTGAATTTTCATATCTTTGTTTAATATTGCAGTATAAGCAGTTGAAATAGGTACATTTTTAGAAATAAAACATTTTTTAAAAAATTTTTCTCGAAAACTTGGCGTGTCATATTGAAATAAAAAAATAGGTACCGAATATTTTGGAGTGTTGAACTGTTATCAGTATATTTGGGTTGAGTATTTAGATATTTTTTTCCGAAACTGTATTTTGTTATTCAAATGAACTGTTTTTAATTAAAAATTAAAATCCTTTCTGGGTTAAAGTATTTACTTTTACATTTTCTATTGAGAAATAATTTTTTTTCGTTAAAAATTCAACTGCTTCGTTGAAAAATGAGCTACTTTATTAATTTATATATAACAGTAAGTCGGCAAAATTAATGCAAGATAAGGGGAGGGGTATAAAAACCTACGGAACCTAAAAAAGGGTGGTACGTAGTTTAAAATTTCAGAAGAAAAATTTATTTAATTTATGTACGGCCCACAGTGGGGTAAAATGATATTTTGACAGAGTTAGTATTTGATATATTTTAGAATTTTACCTAGCTATAAATCTCGGTGAAATAGTATTGAACCGAGATAGGAAAAGACAATTGAAAATAATAACCATTCAATAAAAGACTCGTTTATTGGGACTTCGTGTTATAATGTCCGCTTACGGTCAAAAACCTAGCTGAAAGAGCGTAGCATCATCCATGATTTACATGATACACTTAATCTAATCTTATCAGACATAATTGTTTATAACGAAGTTATTTTAATTTATTCACTTAAAGTTCTTATAATAATCTCATGCTCATGAAGGCGATAATCAATAATCGCATTGGTTTCAACAGTTCGGCATGGTTAGCAATACAGTTTTTACCATCTCTGACTTAATAGTAATTTCACAACTATTAATACGAAGTATCTTGGATCCTTCTGTCGGACACCAAGAGAAATCCTATAAAGAAGAACGGATGGGGGTCTGTACAACATGCCCAGAAAATGTGATGTGCCAGAGAAAACTCGGAGCCTGTGGAGCGTCCCCAGTAAATAATAAATGAATCAAATCAGCTCAGAGCCTGAGCAACGGTACCCGAGTAAACAATATACAAATCAAAATCACAGTGCTTCAGATCCTGAACAGCGTACCTGAGAAATAATAAACAGCATAAAAATTAGCTCGGAGTCTGCGCAGCGTACCCGAGTAAACAATAAAACAATGAAATCATAGTGCCTGGGCGCCTGAACACACGTACCTGAGAAATAATATACAATATCAAAATCAGCTCACAGCCTGAACAGCGTACCTGATAAATAATAAACAATATGAAAATCGCAGGGTCTTGGAGCCTGAAATAGCGTACCTATGCAAGCCAAAACAACGGACCTCTATTCTTCCAGAGCGGCTACTCGGAGGAATAATTCCTGATGTCCGGACACTCGAGTGGTGATTATCTGCCTCTCGCTCGCTTTCTTATAGCACGTACCATTGTGGTAGACTGCAGGAGAGTAATTTCGGCGCTTCCTAGTGTTGCCTAATCGCAGGAGTTGATAAAAGTGACCGTTTGAACTGTTTGTATCGAAAATCATTATCTTTTATCTAAAATAACATAAAGGGATAAATCCTATTAGAAGTTATAAATGAATACCCGCAGAATATAGAAAAAATAGAGAGAATGTCAAAAAATATATTTTTAACCTGCACAATCGATCTCAAAGTTGACAGTTTTGAGTTAAAATTTAGATTATGGATCCCCATGAACTCTAAGGTATTAAATTTTAGGTGCTACATATTTTGTTAAATAGGTTTTTCCATGCTGATTCCAAATCCAGCCTGAATACTACTCTAGAACCTTAGAATTTAGAGATGAAACTAATGAAAATTCTATTCAAAACCTTTAAGGTCTGCAATATTTCTACTCAATGAAATGTTAACATTCATCGTATTTAAAGGTGTTTTGAGTCGTCGATTTTAAATCCGAAGTCGAAATGTCAAAATTCAAAATGGGAAATCCAATATGGCAGAATAAAATCTTAAAATAAACCTGATCCGACTAATGATTACTACTTGGCAGTTTTTGGGGTCGCGAATTTCGAATCCAAAGACAAAATTCAAAATGGCGAAAGAAATCTTCACGATTTCTAATGCCAGCTCTAAAAAATTTAAATGTGACACTTTTCAGTCATACCCGGTTTTGTTTTACATTTTTGTCTACTGTATTGAATCCATTATTTTGAATTTTGACATTTTTACTTCATATTCGAAATCCGTGACTCCAAAAAACCTGCAAGTGATAATTATCAGTCATATCTGGTTTATTTAAGAATTTTTTTCTTCTATATTGGATTTTCCATTTTTAAAATTGACATTTTCACCTCAGTTTCGAAATCAGCGACCCCGAAAACCTTTAAATACGATGAATGCTCAAATTTCATTGCGTAGAAATAATCCAGACCTTAAAGATTTCGAATAGCGCTTTCCATCGGGTTTTTCTCTCAAGTTTGAAATCTTATAGTAATTTCAAGACCGGATTTAGAATGGGCATGAAAAAATTGTGTTTTTTCACCTGTTCTCTATTTTTCCTTTATTCTGCAGGTATTATTCTACAATTTCCAATAGGATTTGTCTCTCTATGTTCTTTCTGTAAAAAACTAATGAATTTTGAGACAAAAAATATGACTTTTCTCCCTGTGGGGCCCCTAATCATCAATAATTTGTGAATATGCAGAGAACTTGCACAGCTAATTAACTTGAAATAACTACTCTCCCGACGCATGATCGTAAATGTATTTACGAAAAATACGCACTAAATAGGTTTTATACGATATCGTTTATAATCTACACTCTGAAGTTCTGAAGTTTCTTACCAAGCTTCATGAAGGATGGCTGGGAAAGCAAATCACGAAGCAGTTTTTGAAAATCGTCGAGGAAAATGACTCATGTATGCTGAAGTGGAAAGTCTAGGGTTTCAGAAATGATTTATTGATTTCAATTACACAGCCACACAAAAAAAGTGTGTGGTTATGGTAACAAGACACACGTATTCCTATGGATTTTGGGGCGCTGAATTCAAATTCGGTATCAAAAATCACCCATCACGTCATGGTTGAGCCATAACCTCAAAAAATGACGAAAAATCATGCACTGAGGCAAATAAATTTAAAAAGAATGCCAGTGATGCAAATTTTCACTTCAAAAACATGTCGACAACTGTGAAGGATCAACCCTTGCCTGATATCAATTTCTTTAACATAACTTTACCCAACAGAACCTGACCTCACCTAACCTGAATTAACAGAAATTTATTGAACTACACGTAAA
>NC_046665.1:82037473-82053536 GCF_010883055.1 Belonocnema kinseyi | reverse complement strand
TCATTCAGCTTCGGCTTAACCTACATAGAGGTTTAACCTATCCTAACCTAACAAAACCTGACCTAACATAACCGATTACGCTGGCAACCCTGTTCTTGCGTATAGTATAAATATATACCTTAAGTTTAAGAAAAGCAGAGAGAAAAAAATTTTGAATAAAACTCTTATTCATTTGCATGTTTAAGTTACAGTTCTACATTTTAATTGATACAAACATTGTCAGGTTAATTGAAATGGGTCAATTCTAGTTGTAGTTCTAAGTTTCATGAAAGGAGTAATGTGCGTCTAAATTTTTAACCACCTGTAGTGCAATGAAATGAATTTTATTGTGTTACAACGGGAACACTCAAGTTAAGTTGTGTTCCGTTAAGCAAAATTTCGTTAGGTTCTGTTAAGTTAGATTCATTTGTAGGTTAAGGCCGAGTTAACCTTTTAAATATAGTACACATTTAAGACTGAGAAGCGTACGCTTACATAGCTACACGTGCGGTTGAATTTCATTCGGCTAGGTTAGATTAGGTCAGGTTTTGTTAGGTTAGGATAGGTTAAACCCCTATGTAGGTTAAGCCGAAGCTGAATGAAATGGTACCGCAAACACAAGGGGACAACACAATGAGTTTAATTGTGTTACGTGAAGTTAAGTTAGGTTAGGTTAGGTCAGGTTTTTTTAGGTTAGGATAGGTTTGACCTCTTTGCAGGTTAAGCCCAAGCTGATTCAAACGGTACCGGAAACACAACGGGACAATGCAATCAGTTTAATTGTGTTTCGTGAGGTTAGGTTATGTTAGGTTAGGCTAGGTTAGATTTATTTCTAGGTTAGGCTCGAGTTAACCCATTCGATGTAGCACACATTTGTACTGGGAAAATATGCTTCCAAAGCTTTACGTGTAGTTCAATAAATTTCTGTTAATTCAGATTAGGTGAGGTCAGATTCTGTTGGGTAAAGTTATGTTAAATAAGTTGATATCAGGTAAGGGCTGATCCTTCACAGTTGTCGACATGTTTTTGAAGTGAAAATTTGCATCACTGGCATCATTTTGAAATTTATTTGCCTCAGTGCATGACTTTTCGTCATTTTTTGAGGTTATGGCTCAACCATGACGTGATCCAAAATCCATAGGAATACGTGTGTCTTGTTACTATATCCGCACACTTTTTTTTGTGTGGCTGTATTATTACAAGTACATTTAAACATTTAAAGGATACTGAGGTGTTAGTGTCAAAATATTTATATTACGATGACTTTAATGTATTTGAGCCTGAGAGATATTACTTAAATTTACATAATTGTGAAAATTCACACAAAAAGATGTAATTACTTCATGAAAAAAATATGCAACATTTTCATAAAAAATTTCAGGCATTCTGGGAATATTTTTATTTTTGAAAATCTTATTGTCTAAAATGGTGAACTTTTTTTAAAACCCTCTTATTAATCTAACATAATTGTTGTTATTTATATTAATTATTAAAATGATGATTAGCAAAATATTGAAATTGAAATCATATAACCCTCCAAATGATGTATAATGATTTCCCATTTAGTCCGCCTATATCCTTAATTGGAGCTACTCTTGCATAACGATTCGCATCATTACAGGCGGACGATGCCGACCCTCCAAGTTTTGATTATTGCAAATGTTATTACATTTGCAAACGTTACAAGTTCTCGCCCTAAAGACGAGAAAGCTGCATTTGTGGGTTAAATATCCGAAATAACAAGTTGCCCAACCCACCTCAGAAGCCCCAAGCCATGAAGCAGTGATTCTTGTAGAATGTAGTATACAGAATATGGAGGAAGTGTGGGTGTAATGTTTAGTGTACAGTTTACACTTTATATAGATTGTAGATTGGTACAGAGAAACTGGGGAAGCGCCTGTTTGCCGCAAACTCGTTCAAGCATCGAGTGGCAAAGAGTCTCGGTAACCTTTCGGAGGGTTTACCCTCGAATGGGAGTGAGCTAGTTTGATACTCCTCTGACAGAAAAACGTTGATCCTTAAAGAACGCCAATACGATGTTGTTTTGCAATGCAATAAAAATGAAACTCTGGAGAATGAGAATGCAGGTATTTTCATGTTTTAGTTTTACATTTGAAGTATTCTCATTTTGTGAAAAAAATTGTATTTCGTGAACATAACAAATAATCTGCTACAAAAATTATCCCTCTGTTTTTCGCTGCTTTAGAATGCGTTACACTCATATTGACTTGTACATTCCAGACTCCATTCGCTACCGTACATTCAGGAGTAGTATTCCAAAGATAGTTCTGAAATATTTTAGGGGTTTATAATCGAAACAAGAAAACAGAACAGGGGGACAGAACAAAGACCTCTTAACTTTGACCTATTAAACCTTGATCTCTCACATTTTAACCTTGTCTACTGACGTTTCTTTGACCTATAGATCCTGACCCAATACTTCTCACATTTGACCTCTAGTCGGTCAGCTTTCTCTTCTGACATTTAACTTATCACTCTTTGTATACTATTCTCGTAAAGATAAGAATACTTGAACTTTTTGAAATTCACGCGAGATTTCACTTTTGTTAGGAATTTTCTTAAGTTTTTTCACTACATACAGGAGAATAGAATAACGACTTTGCAGTTTTTAACTGAATCTTGAGTCTGTGAAGGTAGATATTATCTACTACAAACAGTACCTTTTACATCGGTCCCATATAGAAAGCGAGTAAATTTGTACACTTTTAATTGTAGCATATAAACGGTTTTTACCATTTAGGTTAAAAACTAGAGATGTATGAGCTATGGATCGCTTTTGTAAGGTCAACCCTTATTTTTAAAAAACTACCCGCTGCAATAAAAAAAAATTATTTAAAAAATATTTTAAAAATGACTAGGCTAGATTTTTTTGCTATTTTTTTGCTTTGCAATGAGCTATGAATGGCTTTTTCAAAGTCTACCCTTATTCAAAAAACAACCCCCTGTAATGAAAAAAGTATTAAAAAACAGTATTAAAAATATGATTAGGTTATATTTTTTTGCTATTTTTTTGCTTCACAATGAGCTATGGATCGCTTTTGTAAAGTCAACCCGTATTACAAAAAACTACCCCCTGCAATAAAAAAAAGTATTAAACAAATATTTAAAAAATGACTGGGCTAGATTTTTTCTATTTCTTTGCTTTACAATGAGCTATCAATGGCTTTTGTAAAGTCAACCCTTATTCAAAAAACTACCCCCTGTAATGAAAAAAGTATTAAAAAACAGTATTAAAAATATGACTAGGCTAGATTTTTGTGCTAGTTTTTGCATTACAATGAGCTATGGATCGTTTTTGTAAAGTCAACCCTTATTTAAAAAAACGACCCCCTACAATGAAAAAAAATATTTAAAAAATGACTAGGCTACTTTTTTTTCTATTTTTGGGATTGGCAATGAGCTATGAATCGCTTTTGTAAAGTCAACCCTTATTCAAAAACACTACCTCCTGTAATGAAAAAAGGATTAAAAAACAGTATTAAAAATATGACTAGGCTAGATTTTTTACTATTTTTTGCTTTACAATTAGCTATGAATCGCTTTTGTAAAGTCAACCCTTATTTTTTAAAAACTACCCCCTACAATGAAAAAAAGTATTAAACAAATGACTAGGCTACATTTTTTGCTATTTTTTTTCTTTGCAATAAGCTATGAATCGCTTTTTTAAAGTCAACCCTGATTCAAAAAAACTACCCCCTGTAATGAAAATAGTATTAAAAAACAGTATTAAAAATGTGACTAGGTTATAATTTTTTGCTATTTTTTGCTTTACAATGAGCTATGGATCGCATTTATAAAGTCTACCCTTATTTAAAAAAACTACCCCCTGCAATAAAAAAACTATTTAAAAAAAGTATTAAAAAAATGACTAGGCTAGATTTTTTTGCTATTTTTTTGCTTTACAATGAGCTGTGAATGGCTTTTGTAAATGCAACCCTTATTCAAAAAAACTACTCCCTGTAATGAAAAATGTTTTAAAAAATAGTATTAAAAATATGACTAGGCTGGATTTTTTTGCTATTTTTTGCTTTACAATAAGCTATGAATCGCTTTTGTAAAGTCAACCCTTATTTTAAAAAGCGACCCCATGTGCTACAATAAAATCACGCATTTAAGCGTAATTATTTCTCACTCATATTCGTTTCAAAAATAACCGCCGCAATGTATATCATTTTCCAGTCTATGTGTGTATAGTCAAAAAATATAATTGACTTTTTCTAAGCATCTGTTAATGCCTTTAATTAACTACAAGCTCCACAATTAGATGGGTTGACTTTAGACATTAAGGGAGAAAGCCAAAAAATCGGAAAGGGTATTTTCAAGAAGCCCAAAAATCAAAGACTCTATTGAAACTGGAAAATTCTCAAAAAGATTATTTTTTGACAAAGCTATATGTCCGTAGTAGAGAGCGGTTGATTTTAGACATTAAGGTTGGAGCCAAAAAGTCGGAAAGGATACTTTGAGAAGCTTAAAAATCAGAGACTCTATTGGCACTGGGAAATTCTCAAAAATACCCTTTCCGATTTTTTGGCTTCAGCGCTTAACACCTAAAAACAACCCCTCTCTATCACGTAGATATAACATTATCAAAAAATAATCTTTTTGCAAATTTTCCAGTGTAAATGGAGTCTTTGATTTTTGGGCTTCTCAAAAATAATCTTTTCAATTTTTTGGCTTCAACACTTAACGTCTAAAAGCAACAACGCTCTACCGCGTAGATAAGAAAATTATGAAAAATTAAACTTTTTGTAAATTTTCCAGAGGAAATGGAGTCTTTGATTTTTGGGTTTCTCAAAAATAAATTTTCCGATTTTTTGGTTTCAACCTTTAATGTCTAAAATCAATCCCTCTCTACTACGGACATATAACTTTGTCAAAAAATAATTTTTTGAGAATTTTCAAATGTCAATGGAATCTTTGATTTTTGGGATTCTCGAAAATACCCTTTCCAATTTTTTGGCTTCAACCCTTAATGTCTAAAGTCACCCCCTCTCTTCCACGTAGATATAAGTTTGTCAAAAAATAATCTTTTTGAAAATTTTCCAGTGTCAATGGAGTCTTTTATTGTTGGGTTTCTCAAAAATACCCTTTCCGATTTTTCGGCTCCAACCCTTAACGTCTAAAATCAACCCACTTTACCTTATAGATATTAAATTGTAAAAAATCATTCTTTTTGGGAATTTTCCAGTATCAATGGAGTCTCTAATTTTGAACTCTTTAAAATTGCCAATATCGAGTCAATTATATTTTTTGACTATACACACATAGACTGGAAAATGATATACATTGCGGCGGTTATTTTTTAAACGACTATGAGTCAGAAATAATTACGCTTAAATACGTGTTTTTATTGCAGGATATTGTTTTTTTATATAAGGGTGAATTTTGCAAAAGCGATTGATATGACATTGGAGAATAATGAGAGAGTACAACAATCAGGAGGACAAAAGACCCAACAATTAATTTATACAATTTTTGACTTTAGTCTTCAGGTTTGCATTCAAATGCAAATACGGGGGTTGTTTTTGTAACGATTAGGTGCGAACAATAACTTTGCTCTTTATTTATGCTTTAAAAATATCGTGTTTATGGTTTACAAGTGTTTTTCATCTTGATTTTTTCATTTTTTTAAATAAGCTTGTGCAGCACAGGGGATTGCTTTTTAAAATAAGGTTTGACTTTACAAAAGCGATTCATAGCTCATTGCAAAGCAAAAAAATAGCAAAAAATGTAGCCTAGTCATTTTTTTAATACTTTTTTTCATTGTAGAGGGTAGTTTTTTAAAAATAAGGGTTGACTTTACAAAAGCGATCCATAGCTCATTGTAAAGCAAAAAAATAGCAAAAAAATCTAGCCTATTCATATTTTTAATATCGTTTTTTAATAGCGCAAAAAATTTTTTTTTTTTGGTAAAAAATAGCAAAAAAAATATGCATTATATGACATTTTGTTTTTCTTTAGTGGCGCCGCTGAGTTGTCTGACCTGCTCGTTACTTAACTATAGGAGGTGATGTTTACGTATATCATAGGTTTGATTGTGTTGCGACTGAAAGTACACAAACGCAATCAAAAGTTTTGATGAAAGGTTAGGAGAAATGCAATGGTGTTTTGGATCTGCCTGAATTTAAACTTTTAGACGAATTTTGCGCACGTGAACTAGCTTAAAACTAAATGAGATTATTACTAGAATAGGAAACATTGTAAATAGAGTACTGAGGTTTAGGTAATTTTATTTTACGATAGTGGAAAGAGAACGCTGATGTGGTTTTTATCCTCGCTGAGTGCTATTAATTTTAAATAAATTAATTGTCCTATCTTAAAACTAAAGATATCACTGAATTCCGCTCAGAAACAACTCAATCTAGGTTTTAATTAAATCTCTCCAGATGTTTATCGAGCATTGCGATAAATAAGTTATTTAAAAAATTACCATATTATTAACATTTTTCAAGTATTCCAAAAGAATGTTGCAGAATTGCTCCACTTTCTAGAACTTTCACTAGTGAATAATTAATAAAGTTACCATTGTTTTTATTTTCCACATTCCTCCCTTGTTACTACATGGTCGAGCATAAAGATTTCTGACATGTGCCTTTTTTGTAGAAAAAACTAAAAGTCCTATCGAAAATCCACATATGTCCCTGTATTTGTATCGGTAATATCCACAGATTTTTGTTATTTAGCAAAAAATAATCTCACAAAAAATCGCATTTTTATAATATGTCGTAATTTATTTAACTAAACTGCTTTAGTTAACTAAGCTGCACCCGATCGCAGTGAAATTGCGGAAAAATTTCAACCATAACCACGCCTTACGACCGTGAGATAGGTTGATACCGTATGTGATGGAATCAATACGATAATTCAGCAAAAGTCTCGTGCACCCTAAGGACACGGAGCGACCCAAGGACGACTGCCTTCTGCATTTTGCCAGCGAGTGTTTTAGCATACTGTTGACACGCAGGGACTCTTTTCAGGATTTAAACCAGTGAAAGCTTGGCACCTCAAAGAGCGCCGATGTCAAGGAATATTATTTCAGAAGAATATTTCGGGTACAATCGTCGCGACTCCCTTATTAGGTCTCTATAGATCTTTTTCTTTTCATTGTCCTTGGCTGTGATTTTTTTGTCAGCTGGTGCCGAAAAGCGATAACGAACATGGTTCACTTCTAAAAGTCAAGGTCAACTATGTCAGATCTCGAGTGTGCAAGAGAAACAATTGTTGAGAATATAAAGTTCCAGTATATGCGGCACTTCTCATTATCGACAATTGACTCTGTATCTCTAGGGGAATTTAGAGGAGCACTATTAAGGTTAATGCCGTAAAAGTGACAGAGGTGGTAATAAAGTGCTCTTAGTGCTGCATTGTGCCTTTGGATGTAGGTGGTTTCTTCATGATTTGGGCAACAAGATATTATGTGTGCTAGATTCTCGAGGTGTGCATGGGACGCCCTGCAGCCATCATCGGGAATCTCTTGGCTCAAAATGTGGCGGCAGTATATTAAGGTGGAAATGACACCGTCTTGACATGCCAAAATGAAACCCTCCTTGCCAGACTTCAATCCGGATGATTTTAGAAAAGCAAAAGTTAGCTCACATGACATTGACTGATCCTCCACATTTCTGTGGAAGATGCCGTTCATCCTCTTATCGAGAAACTGTTCACGGAAGTTTTTCCTCCTTCGCTGCTTTGTACAGAAACGCTCCTTTGTTCACTTTCCGTGCCTTCGGACAATTGTAAGCAGAGGGTCTCTGCCATTCGCGACTTTGTCTGTTGTACCTAGAATAATCCTTTTTTAAAGACATTCAAGATTCAATATACCGCAACAACCTTGACGGCTTGGCATGAAGAGTCGCGGAACAGAAGACTTTAGATGAATGTTTTTGTCCATGTGCATAACGTTTCGTACCCCGATATCAAGGGATCTGAGCTCATTCTTTGTCCATGGAACCACTCCAAATGAATAGAGTGCTACTAAGACGGCCAGCATGTTCGTTGCAGATACTTGATTCCTTGCCAACAGTTTGTAAGACCAAATCTGACGGATCAGACGTTTGTATCTGCTTCGGAGAGTATCCTTTATAGATGTCACGTCCGGAACTCGGCTCTGTGGCACGCCCAGGTATGTATACGTCTCTCTAGTGCAAATTTGTCCTATAGCGCTTCTATCGATGACCTCAGGATCTTCAGGGATGCAATTAAATTTTTTTCTTTTTAAACGAACCTTGATGCATTTTTCTAACCCGAAGTTCATTCCTATTTCCTTAGTGTATCGCAAAAGTACCCCTGTGAATGGCGAAATGCTAGATATAGTGGCAATAATCTGAAGCAAAGGAGAAGTGGGCTCATGGTTTCGCCCCGAAAGACACCTCTCTGGAAGGTGACCTTGTTTGTTGTCACACGATTTTTTCCAAACGAGATAGTAAATCTGGTTTTCCTAAGCGGCATCAATCTCTTTATGCATCTCACGATTTGCAAATGAACCTTTACTATCGTTGAGCAGGTTCACCCGAAATCCTGTTACGCCTTTCTTTGACGCGCATTTTTCATACATTTCGCGCCACACAGGTCCGATTGGAGTACTGTGCACGAGTACTGTGCGCCATTCCACCAACCACTCTGGAATTGGCTCTTCCAACTTTAAATATGGGGTGAAAATAGGGCCAAATGCTCATGCGTTAAAGGAAACTTTTTTTACCAGAAGGTCTTGATACCACCTGGTCCCGGAGCGGAATAGTTCTTCATAACTCTTAAGACTTTTTTTACCTCCTCGGTGGTGATGGGTGGTCATTCTTCCTCAGGTATTATGAGGGTCCCATATACAATTTTGGAATCACTGTTAGTTTACTGTCGGATAATTTCAGTGGAAAACCGTCTTTTTGCATATTAAAAAAATAAATCATAGTTTTGTTAAAAAAATTGTTTATAACAATCATATAAATTATTCTTTATTTAATTTCGTTGGTTAGTCACCGCAATAAATGTCGCTCTGATAATTATTGAAGAAAAAAACATTTTTTTCTACGAGGAAACGGCCGATTAGGAGACTTGTTTAAGTAAATTGTTATAAATAATCTATATTGTTTATGTTTGATGAAGCTTAAAGTATATAAAAACTCGTTTATAAAGAATTTGTTTATAGAAATGTTTATAAAAACAATAGTTGTTAACTCATGCTAATTTTTTTGTTACAAATTATGACTCTTATGAAAAATATTAGCAACTAGCGTGAAATAAACGATTTTTTCTATGATAAAAAAAGACTAATAAGAATTTGTCTATAAAAATTGTTTATAATAATCAAGTTAAATATTATTAAAATTAATTATGTTCTATGAAAACATGTGCAATAATTCCGGCTGATAGTGAGTTTCTATCTGTATTTTTTCTTGAGAGAAAAATTCACAAAGCTAAAATGGTCAATTTTGTCACTATATTTGTTTATATATTGTTGCTCTGTAAAAAAATTTAAAAAAGCAAACCACAATCCTCTTCAAAATTAATTGGTGAGCATTTCTAAAAAAAAACTTTTAAATCGGTTAAGAAATACGATCTGAGAGAGCGATTATAAACAGTAAATTTCTATTCCAGACCACTGTGCGGGGTGACTGAAAGCGAGAGTTTGGTTTAGTTCTTGACAATGTATAAGCAACAATTTATATTTTTTGTGATGGATTTATGAATTCACAACTTGGTTTATTTGTTCATTACAATATTCTAAAATTGCGAATAAGAATTTGTTTTTATTAATGATTACATAGTTGAAGTATGAGAAAATTGAAGTATGATTTTTTACTTTTAATTGCAATCCTTTTCTGGCTCAACTGAACGCAACCCGTGTGTGCCAGGGATCGTTTTTCACTTTGCACAACTATGTAACCATTCACGAAAACAAATCATTATTCTCAATTGTAGAATATTGCAATAAACAAATAAACCAAGTTGTGAATTCATAAATCTATCATGAACAAATAAAAATTGTGACCTATACATTTTCAAGAATCAATCTGCATCTGTAAAGTATCACGCGACGTCGGCGAAGTATGCTCGATATTTCACTCGCTGCATAGTGCGCGACGGATTATAAGAATTCATAACACTTGGACTTCATATTTCTCCATTCCCAAATTTTTCCTGCACATTTAAGGATCTTGAAAGAAAAATTTAAGGGAAAAAACTAATAACGCAGAAAAGATAGTTTAAAGATTTTTTTATGCCCTCCACGTTTCCTGCTTGCTATTACAGAATCGAGGATATCGATTTCCCATTGTGAGCTTTTTTATTTAAAAAACTAGAAGTCGGATTTAATTCAGGGATGGCTCAAATTTAATCTTTTTGCATAATTGAGGAGCTGGTCACTCAGAAATCAGGAAGTCAGACTAACAATGACTACCACCGGAATAACGAAGATTTCGTAGAGACCTTCCTCAGACTAACTCCAGATTTCTTGTGACTTACCATGAGACTCACTCGAAACATTAATCGCGCGGTACTTGAAATAGATCTCCCGAGTGTTCCCGAGGTATGTTAAGCTGGCACAACACTATGAAGGTATAGAGATGTAACCTATTTCATAATTTAGGGCTCATTCAGGGCTAATTTGGGCCCGTGGTCCTAAATTTTGGGCTCTTTTATTTTTCTTTTAAATAGTGTTTGCGCTAGCTTAACTTTAAGCTGGCCGAACATTGCTGTAAAATGTGCTAAAAATGATTTCACGCAAAATTCACCTTATACAATAATTTAGGGCCCATTTAGGTCTCTGGGAATATGATAATGGAAAATTAAAAAAAATTGTTTAAACAATTTTTGTTTCAACAATTCTAGTAAAAATGAAGTAAACAATTTTCTTCCTTTACCCTATGTTAAGGCTCACTTGGGGCTTCATAAATATGGTATTTGAAATTTACAATAAATTGTTTAAACAATTATTTTTTAAACAAATTTGCGAAAAAAAATCTTTTCTTTTTTCCTGTATAATTTCAGGCTCATTTAAGGCTCCCGGAAAATCATCGCCCGAAGGTCGCGCGATATTTCCTTTGCCCTTTTTTTATATATGGTGTTGTGCCACCTTAACGTTATAAAAAATAGATGAACAAAGCAATAAAACCCGTTTTTACTCCTTGCATAATTTAGGGCTCATTGAGGACTAATTTGGGCCCGCAGTCCTAAATTTTGGGCTCTCGTACTTTTTGTAAAAAATAGTGTTTGCAATAGCTTAACAATAAGTTGGTTCAAGATTGCTGTAAAACGTTATAAAAATGATTTTACTGAAAATTCACCTTATAGAATAGTTTAGGGTTCATTAAGGGCTCTGTAAATATAATAATTAAAAATTTTAAAAGAAGAACAATTTGTGTTTAAACAAAATTGCGAAAACAAAATATTTTCTTTTCTTTTCTCCTGCATAATTTCAGACACATTTAAGGCTCTTGAAAAATCAGCGAACGAAGGTCGCGCGATATTTCCTTTTCCCTTTTTTTTATATATGGTGTTGTGCCACCTTAACGTTATAAAAAATACATGAAGAAAACAATTAAACCCATTTTTACTCCTCGTATAATTTAGGGCTCATTGAGGACTAATTTGGGCCCGTGTCCTAAATTTTGGGCTCTCATATTTTTTGTAAAAAATAGTGTTTGCAATAGCTTAACAATAAGTTGGTTCAAGATTGCTGTAAAACGTTATCAAAATCATTTTACAAAAAATTCACCTTATACAATAGTTTAGGGCTCATTAAGGACTCTGGGAATATAATAATTAAAATTTTTTAAAAATGTTTAAACAATTTTTGTTTAAACAAATTTGCCAAAACAAAATATTTTCTTTTCTTTTCTCTTGCATAATTTCAGGCTCATTTAAGGCTACTCAAAAATCATCGATCGAAGATCGCGTGATATTTCCTTTACGTTTTTTTTTTGTTATTCATGGTGTTGTGCCACCTTAACGTTATAAAAAATACATAAAGAAAACAATTAAACCCATTTTTACTGCTTGCATAATTTAGGGCTCATTTGAGGCTAATTTGGGCCCGTGGTCCTAAATTTGGGCTCTTTTATTTTTTGAAAAAATAGTGTTTGCGCTAGCTTAACGTTAAGCTGGCCGAACATTGCTGTAAAACGTGGTAAAAATGATTTCACGCAAAATCCACCTTATACAATAATTTAGGGCTAATTTAGTCTCTGGGAACTTGATAATGAAAAATAAAAAAAATTGTGTAAACAATTTATCGTAAAATTCAAATACCATATTTCTGGAGCCCCAAGTGAGCCTTAACATAGGGTAAAGGAAGAAAATTGTTTACTTCAATTTTACTAGAATTGTTTAAACAAAAATTGTTTAAACAATTTTTTTAAATTTTTCATTATCATATTCCCAGAGCGCTAAATGAGCCCTAAATTATTGTATAAAGTAAATTTTCCTTGAAATCATTTTTAGCATGTTTTACAGCAATGTTCGGCCAGCTTAACGTTAAGCTAGCGCAACACTATTTTTTTCAAAAAATAAAACAGCCCAAAATTTAGGACAACGGGCCTAAATTAGCCTCAAATGAGCCCTAAATTATGCGAGGAGTAAAAAGGGGTTTAATTGTTTTCTTCATATATTTTTTATAACGTTAAGGTGGCACAATACCATGTAGAAAAAAAGGGTAATGGAAATATCACGCGACCTTTGGTCGATGATTTTTCAGTAGCCTTAAATGAGCCTGAAATTATGCAAGAGAAAAGAAAAGAAACTATTTTGTTTTGGCAAATTTGTTTCAACAAAAATTGTTTAAACATTTTTAAAAAAATGTTTTAATTAATATTCCTAGAGCCCTAAATGAGCCCTAAACTATTCTATCAGGTGAATTTTTTGTAAAATCGTTTTTATAACGTTTTACAGCAATCTTGAACCAACTTATTGTTAAGCTATTGCAAACACTATTTTTACAAAAAAATACGAGAGCTTAAAATTTAGGACGACGGGTCCAAATTAGTCCTCAATGAGCCCTAAATTATTCGAGGAGTAAAAAAGGGTTTAACTGTTTTCTTCATGTATTTTTTATAACGTTAAGGTGGCACAACACCATGAATAATCAAAAAAAGGGGAAAAAGAAATATCACGTGACCTTTGGTCGATGATTTTTCAGTAGCCTTAAATGAGCCTGAAATTATGCAAGAGAAAAGAAAAGAAAATGTTTTGGTAAATTTGTTTAAACAAAAATTGTTTAAACAATTTATTGTAAAATTCAAATACCATATTTATGGAGCCCCAAGTGAGCCTTAACATAGGGTAACGGAAGAAAATTGTTTACTTCACTTTTACTAGAATTATTTAAACAAAAATTGTTTAAGCCATTTTTAAAAGTTTTCCATTATCATATTCCCAGAGCCCTAAATGACCCCTAAATTATTGTATAAGGTGAATTTTTCGTGAAATAATTTTTAGCACGTTATACAGCAATGTTAGGCCAGCTTAACGTTAAACTGGCGCAAAGACTATTTAAAAAATAAATAAAAGAGCCCAAAATTTAGGACGACGAGCCCAAATTAGCCCTAAATGAGCCCTACATTATGAAATAGGTTACGTCTCTATGCCTTCATAGTGTTGTGCTAGCTTAATACACCTGTATTCCCGACAGTGTTACGAATTTTTCCTACAGGGATTTCGCTGAACCCACTGGCTAGAGCGAGAATTCTCGTGACGCACTGAGACTTACTGAGACTAACTGGGACTAACCAAGGAACAACGCAACAGAATTTAGAGATTCCTGCTGACCTACACAGTGCGTTTCATAAATCCGGGAGTTACTTTTAATCTCAGTGACCAGCCCCTCGAATATACTAGCATAAAAATAAAAAATACAATTTGCTGTGTTATAATGTTATGTTTTTGATATCAGTGGTCATAAAATAAGAGAAATAAGAAAGATTATGTTATTCAGACTCCTATAGTAGAAGCTTTTATTTTAGTCCGGTTTTATAATTTCTTCAAGAATGACTTAAATTGAAGCTCTTAGTACGTAGAATCAAAAATAAAATTTTCCTATGTTATGATTTGCATTTTTCGATATTAATAGTCAGAAAATATGAAGTATGAGAAGGATGATGAAAATTTTGTTATTTAGATCACTATGCTGAAAGATTATCTTTTACTTCTAATTTCTACGAGGATATCGATAAAAAGAAGCGGCAAACTTTTTTTTTTAATGAAACCTATGCCCACGAAGTCCTTACTTTAGTTC
Source organism: Belonocnema kinseyi (assembly GCF_010883055.1). NCBI lineage: Eukaryota > Metazoa > Arthropoda > Insecta > Hymenoptera > Cynipidae > Belonocnema > Belonocnema kinseyi. The sequence goes on along the minus strand of NC_046665.1, from coordinate 82,039,312 downwards.
CCTTGCCGTCCTTCGCTCGGACTGATCTTATTCAATAAATTAATTTATTCTGCCTTACTTATAAAAAAGTGTTAAATCACATGGACTCAATTCATCTATTATTTTCACATTTAAATGCTTCAACAGTAAGTATGGAAATATCTAGTCTTTTGATATTTTTATAATTTTTACTCTTTAGACTCTAAAATACCACATTATATATTAAATCTGGACTCTTAACAACCGCAGCGTTTTTATAATCGACCTCAGATGCGGTTCTCTCAACCGAATACGATTCATGCTACCAGATTATTAACCGGAAGGACTGCCAAGTAAACATTTTAGTTATCCTTTTTCCAGCAAATTTACAGAAGCGTATCGAGCGGAAAGATCAGAGCTGAGTTATGAGAAATGTCAGGGAGAATCAAATAGCGAGGGATAGAAGGTTTCATGTATACGTACGGTTGGCAATTTTCTCTCAAAGCCTAATTATCATTTCAAGCGAAAAATCTCCCTCGGGGTGTTTTTAGCTGTAAGATGGCGTTGAGAGTCTCGAAAATGGGAAGGGAAAAAAAGAAAGCAGGTAGAAAGCAGAAAGAAAATTCAGTCTGGGTAATAATAAATAGCGCTTTTCGTCGCAAAAGGTGGAACAGAATTAATGTTTCTTTTCGTCTGATGTTTCTGTTGCAGGAAGGTGCGGACATGGTTCACCCTGTGAGCAGCTGTGTTATGAGCTTCACGACGGGATGTACGAGTGCGATTGCAAGGATGGCTACATTCTTCATAAAAATGGATATAGCTGCGCTGGTAAGAGTACATCTTTTATGCTGATTTTTATTTGTCATTTTATTATAAGTTACTATCACTAATTGTAATTCAAACAATTTACAAACCTTCATGTTCTTTATTATAGTGATCTATTTTCATAAGAATGAATTAACAATAGTTGCGAATTCTTTAAAAATTCCTAATGATCAAATTTAAAGGGGGGATGTTTCACGTCTCACAATCAGAAAAAAGTGGAAATATCTTATTGGATCGACTTCTTCCAGACTATTTATTCGGCAATGTACAAAAATGCCTATTCTGAATCAGAGCGATTCGCTGATTCAGAATCTGATGAGGGAATCAGTCTGATTCCGAAACCTAATTTGTGTATGTTGCTGAATAAATAGTCTGGAAGAAGTCGATTAAATAAAAGATTTTTCTGACCAATACTAATTTGTTGCTTCCCAGATGTTAAATTAAGAATTTTTACATCCCAAAGTTCTTTTCATATCATGGAAATATCAATTAAGAAAGGTCCAAAGGTGGTATTTTAAAACCTATTTTAAAGTTTCTTTTTTAAAATGAAAGATTAATAAATTTCGAAGAATACTCTCGAGGCCGATTTTATACACGTTACTAATCAACAAACACACGCGCTAAGGGCGGGTTATTGGGTATTTATATGTTTTTGAGTAATAAGTTGCATTGCACTGAAAAGGGATGAATACATAAAATATGAGAATATATCAAAAATGTATATCAACTGTTGACCGGCCGCAAACTCTATAAAAACAATCAAAATAAATATTTATTAATCTTAAAAAACGTATTTCTTAGTAATAAATGAGCTTTTAGCCACTTTCGAACTCGTTTGAAACATTTTTAATCATTCAAAATATTATTAAATTTAGATTCTTCAAGAATATTCAAGGTTCTTTCAAATCCGCCATACTCAATTCAAAAATTTCTTGCCTGCACTCGGGTTGTGGTCCACGGTCAGAAAACCCTTCATTTGAAACCTGCGGTCACTTTAGGTCAGAGAAGTTGCGTTCGCAGCTCTCTTCTCCCACTCGTGTAACGAAATCAGGGCAG
>NC_046665.1:82005019-82037463 GCF_010883055.1 Belonocnema kinseyi | reverse complement strand
GTATGTACCGATAGACAAACACGATAATTGGCAGTGTCTTATTGTGTCTTGCACGTGTTGTGAAATATGTTGCTAATCTTATTATTTATTTCACTTAAGTTGATTTAATATTCATATTATAATAATAATAAAGTCTAAAGTGGAGAAGGAAAAAAGGCTCGGAGGGGAAAGGTCCCTAGCACTGATCTGAGCCCGCAACTCGAGAAATGCCCTCTGTGGATTTTGACAACAGGCCGCAACTTGAGTGCACCGAATTTCTTAAGCATGTGAAATACCATAAATTTTTCTGAAATCATTTGAAATGCCTCATAATTTTTTAAACTTTGTTTACTGATATTATATAAAATCCTTAGAATATCATTGAAATTTTTAATGATATTTTTCAATCCCTAGAAATCCTCTGAAATTATTTCAAATGTTTAGTTATCACTTTAAATCCTGTATAATTACTGCTGCAATATTTTAAAATCCGTTAAAAACTTTGATCAAGTCTTTAAAATCTTTCTAAATTCCTTGAAGTCTTCTAAAATTGGTTAAAATCCATTTAAAAAATCTTTCGAAATCCCATAGAGTCCTTTAATTGGTCATAAGATCTCAAAAAATTCTTAGAAATTCGTTGAAATATTCTTAAATCACTTAAAATCTTTGAAAAATCCGAGAAATCTCTTGAAATGCTATAAAGATCCTTGCAACTCTTATGAAAATGCTATGAAAACTCTTAGAATAAATTGAAATAGGTCAACAATCTCTCCAATCTTTTTAAATACTTTAAAATTTCAATTAAAGTTTTTTTTAATCCACAAAAAGTTTACAATTTTCTTAATATACCCTGAAACATTTTGAAATCTATTGGAAACGCTTTCATTTTGTTAGAATCTCTCAGAATTCCTTGTCAGAATCTTAACTCGATTGAAATTCATAGATGATCTGTGAAAGTTCTTGAAATATTTTATAATTTTCTAAATTGTATCTAGAAATGACTTGAAATCACTTAAAATATTTTTAAATCCCTTAAAGTCCTATGACATTCTTTCTAATCTCTTAAACTGGTCTAAATTTCCTTGAAATTTCTCAAGAATAATATTACGTCAAAAAATATTGCGATTCGTGAAAATATTAAATGTACCTAGTCATAATTGTCATTGCTTTGACTATTTTTTGGAAAAGCCCCGAAAGTTTTTGGCCTTTTTTAACCTATAGGGGTCTTGATAAAATATGATTCTGAAGAAGAAAAAAATTTCCTCCATTAATCGAACCTTATAAGGAAAAAAGCTAAAGCTGTGAATTTCTTAATAAAAATTTCACAAAATAATAATTATTTTGTTGAATAGCAGTGTATTGTTTCATAATATTATACCTAAATGAAAATATTATTTTGCAGAACATAAACTCTCTCAATCTCGATTACTGACAAATTCAAAATGTTATTAAAAGAGCGCGATTGTGCAACATTTTTAGTTTTATTAAAGCAGTAAGAAGGCAATATAAGAAACATATAAATCGGCTACGTCACCTTCATCAATAACGTATTTACTCTCTAAATCAGACGATTAGTCAAAATTTTCCTAACAGAATCAGTAATTCAGCAGTTGATTAATAAAAATGGTCATGTTTCTGCAGTTCACTAATAAAATGGTTAAAATATCATAGGTTTTTTAATACTAAAGTCAATTAGCGAAAATATTTATTAATTCCTTAGCGATTTTGGTTATGATACAATTAATGAACGTTTCTTATCAAATATTTTCGATATAAAATCGTGTACGTGAAATGATTTATTCAGCGTGTCTCAGGTGAGCTCTGTCTTATCAAATTTTGTGGGTTTTCTGTTAGTGTGTATGAAGCATTAAAGCCATGTGCCGAGTGGATCTCGTGACCAGATTCCTACCTTATACACACTTTTTTTATTATAATTATGAAAAAAGTTTTTTCATAATTATTAAAATTTAGGACCAGTCCCACCTTCCGTAGTGCTTCTTATTTATTATTACAAATTTTCATATCCATGTGTCGCTTCGTGTGGAAATAGGCTGTTTCTAGGCGTCCGGAATTCATTTTATAAAATCGATTAAAGTCTTCAGACATTTGAAGTTATTGAGTGAGTAGATTTGATCAGAATCAAATCAATCCTTTCTTCGACCGTTAATGTAAATAAGAGTAAGATTTGTTTTTTGTAGGTCTTACGGTCTTCATTAATTAAAAGACTAGAACGAAATGAGTGGAAAGTTCATTTATTAAGTTCTATCTATTCTGACGTTTCGGCTACCACTGCGTGCCTTTTTCAAAGAATCTAAATAAATAATATATAAATAACGATCTTTTCTTACATATAATTAGACACAAATTTATTTTTTCAAAAGTAAAAGAAATAAAAATCACCTGTGCTTTTGTCTTGTAAAAAAACAAAAATAATAATTTTAGAGTCAAACATCTGTCAATATTTCATGTCAATTTTTTAAAATAATAATGACGTGTGACACAAAATTAAATAAAAATGTAACGAAAACATATAATATAAAAGCCTCATAAAAATTTTAAAGTCACTACATATGTAAAATGTCAATAAGTTACTTATTAATAAGTTACTTATTAATAACATAGTTTCTAGTATAGAAAATTGTTTAAAAAATGTAGAGCATGAAGATCAGAAACTTAGCATCAGAAAGCAGTTACTCAACTAATCTCAAATCATAATCGAAATAATAACTTTAAGAACCTTGAGAAATCGTTTAAACTTGTTGATAATTTTCAAAAGACTAATAAAGATTTTTTTTTAATGCAGATAAAGGCAACATAATGGTAGCAGCTAATAGAGAAAATTATAATATGACTGTGGAATACATGCTCAATAATGATAATTTCTATACAAAGATCAAAACCAGTTTGTTCCAACAACAGAAGAAAAATGTAATGATATAGATATTCGACGGGAGAAAAAAAGATTAATAAACGAACAAACGGCATATGAATTAAAAACACATAATAGTACTGTAGCTAAAGCTTACTCTCTACCAAAAGTGCACAAACCAGATTTGAAATGGAGATTAATTGTTTCCACAATTGTTTCTCCTACTTATAACGTAGCCAAATGTATTTCTAATGTTTTAAAACCATTTTCAGGTAACACAGAATCATTTGTTAAAAATAGCTGGGATTTAAAGGAAACTTTATATAAAATAAAAGTTCCTTGCACACATTCCTTAGTTTCATTGGACGTTGTTTCAATGTTTGATAACATTCCATTAGATCTAGCTTTAAACTGTATCGAAGAAAACCTAATACAAAATAAAAATTTAACTAAAATAACAAAAAATGAATTTTTAGTCGCTACTAGAACTGTTTTCAATAACATGGTTTTCTATTTTAATGGAAAATATCATAAACAATTAAATAGTTGTCCTATGGCTTCACCATTGTCTCCTATATTTTCAAATTTGGTTCAAGAAGATGTTGAAACAAGAGCTTTAAAAAATTGAATTTTAAACTTATTTTATATAAAAGGTATGTGGATGATGTTTTAGCTATTGTTCCAACTGAGGGAGTTGTTGATTTCGTAAATGTTTTCAATAGTATTGAAAATTCCATACAGTTTATGTTTGAACTTGAAAATAATAATTCAATAAATTACCCTAATTTACAAATTATAAAAACATCTAAAGGTAAGTTAATTACAAATTGGTTCAAAAGAGCGTCATGATCTGGTAGAGATCTTAATTTTAATTCCCATAATTTATATTGTCCGAAGGTCGGGCTGATAAAAGGTTTAATCGATAGATGCATAAAATTGAGTGATATTAGCTTCAGCAATGAAAATTTGGATCGAATTAAAATTACTTTAGTTCAAAATAATTATTCGCTTCCTTTGGTAAAAAATATTATTCGAAAGCAAATTCATGAAATCTACAATGCTTCCAGTAAGAAAAATAGCTTGGTTGACACGTACGAAAATTCGGATTTAAAAGTTACGTTACCGTATGCTCAACGACTCTCTGAAAGATTATGAAGATCGTTAAAAAAAATCAAAATAAATGTTTATTTCAGTTATCAAAACTCTCTTCAAAAATTTTTACTCAATCCAAAAGATGTCGATAGCAACGGAAATTTGTCTGGAATTGTATATCTCATTAAATGTAATTGTTGTGAAAAAGTTTATATTGGTGAAACAGGTAGAAGATTAAAAACTAGAGTTTCGGAACATAAAAGAGATTGTAGAGTTGGAAATTTGAATACAGGCCTTTCACCACATCGTTGGAACTTAACCATTATTTTGATTTTAAAAATATTAAAATTCTTGCTCAGGGAAAAAATACATATAAAAGACGTATGATAGAATCCATTTTTATAAACAAATATCACAATATTTCGATTAACTTACAGACAGAAATCGTGAATGTCAACAAAATATATCAAAGTATTTAAAAATAAACAAAACCAAATTAAGATTCCAGTTGCTTTGGCGCGCTTTCCTCATTCGAGGTTCCTTTAAAATTACCCCAGAGGGCACAAAATTTGGCATCGTCTTTACGACATCGTTACGACATCGTTACAAAAACTTTACGACATCCTATGTCCACGTCGTTTCGCTGTCTCGGCGATGTCGTAAAGACATCGTCAGATCATGCTACTTATTTATGATATCGTAAAGATACCTTAACGACATGGACATAGGATGTCATAAAGTTATCGTAAAGATGTCGTAACGATGTCGTAAAGGCGTCGTCAAACTTTGTGCCCACTGGGACGCCTTTATTCTGTATTCATGAATTTACCATCTTAATGTATGTCTCTTGTCTCCTAAACTGTATGTTCGTCGATGTCCAAAAAAATCGTAAGGATTTCCATTAATTAAGATGTAGTTTTTTATTTTTAAAAAGCCTCTACAATTTTTATGAGGTTTTTATATTATATGTTTTCGTTATATTTTAATTTAATTTGGTGTCACACGTCATTATTATTTTTAAAAATTACATGAACTATTGACAGATGTTTGACTTCAAAATTATTATTCTTGTTTTTTTACAAGATAAAAAGCACAGGTAATTTTATTTCTTTTACTTTAAAAAAAATCAATTGGTATGTAATTATATGTCAGAAAATATCATTATTTATATATTATTTATTTAGATTCTTTGAGAAAGGCACGCAGTGGTAGCCGAAACGTCAGAATAGAATTTAATAAACGAACTTTCAATTCATTTCGTTTTATTCTTTTAATTAATGAAGACCGTAAGACCTACAAAAAATAAATCTTACTCTTATTCGAAGTTATGTTTATTGTCAGTAACTCCGAAGGCCCCGATGCAAAGTTATCGAAGGGTGTCAACTTTGATCGGTGTCACATGGGTATTTCATTCTGTGACGTCAGTTTCCTCCCATGCTTTTGTGTCCAGTTGTTAAAACGTAATTTTTATAGGGTGAGCTAGAAAAGGGGTTCGGGATGTGAGTAATCACTCTTCTGTGACCAGCCGCTAAAACGTATTTTTTAAAGAGGGAGCTGGAAAAGAGGTTCGAGATGTGATCAATCACTCTTCTGTGACCAGTTGCTAAAACGTATTTCTTTAAAGAGGGAGCTCAAGAAGGGGTTCGAGATGCGACCAAACCACTCTTCTGCGATCAGTTGCTAAAACGTATTTCTTTATAGGGGAAGCCGGAAAAGGGGTTGGAGATTTTACTAATCCCTCTTCTGTGACCAGTTGCTAAAACGTATTTTTTTAAGGGGGCACCTAGAAAAGGGGTTTGAGATGTGACCAATCCCTCTTCTGTGACCAGTCGCTAAAACGTCTTTCTTTAAGGTTGATCTGGAAAAGGGGTTCGTTATTTGACAATCACTCTTCTTTGACCAGTTGCTAAAACGTAATTTTGTAAATAGGGAGCTGGAAAAGGGGTTCGAGATGTGATCAATCACTTTTCTGTGACCAGTCGCTAAAGCATATTTTTTTTACTTTTACTAAAAGAACAGTGATTGAAAAAATTATATTTATAAATATTTTAATAACTAAAAAATAAATTTAAAAAGTGCAGGTGATGAGAATCGAACACGCAACCTACTGGTTATGAAGCCCAAACACTTCTACCTGAGCTATCGGACAATTGCATTAGGAAGTTATAATTTTATTCTCAGTGACTGGTACGCCCTATTAAATAAAAGAAATTTGGAAATTAGGTAAATATTGTTTCAATTGGTTTCCTTATTAAAAATTATTTAGGCTAATATCGCAAAGCGAATAGTTGCTTTGACAGGTATTCAGGTGGCTGACGGCGCGGTTCAGAACTCCACAACTCTGCATGAGCCAAAATTCAGTCTCCAAATGATACTTTCCCCTAGATGCCCACATGGGCACCTACGTTCAGAGGAATACATTTGAGACTTGAAAACTCTCTCAAATGATCATTGGGAGCCCAATGAAATTTGAGCTGCAACAAATTTAACACCAGCGTTTTTCTGTGAGAGCGAGTTTCCTTTAGATCTTAGGAATGATAATTTTTGCGGCACGAACGTAAAAAAACTAGTCACGCAGGATTTGCAAATGAGTTTTTCATTCAGTTAGAAGTTTTAATCGTATATGAAAGTTTTTACGAATTTTTTAAGTAGCTATTAAATGATGGTTTGCTGTGGAGTTAGCTGTTAAAAAAGCAGCTCGTATTTATCAGTTTAAAAAGTAATTTTACTATTTAAATTTCCTAAAGAATCTTCCCTTCCAAAATATTGGTTTTAAAAGTGATTTGCCCATCACTTTTCCAGAAAGGCGAATGAAATCAACTCAAGGCTCGAACTTTGCAGAAAAATTGAAATTTTCATAGTAGAAATTCGTCTGGCCAATAGGGTGAGATATTCCTCCGCGTTTCCTCCAGCTTTAATATTTTTTTCATCTCTCTGCCTACAAGGTTCGAGTATTAGCCTCGATATCTTTGGCAGGGGCGACTCGACGAAACGATTTTATGACGCGATGAAAAGCGAGCGGGTGAAATTGAGTTTTAGCTGGTCTGGAACGTAAGTGAAAAAAGAGGATCCGGGTCGACAGTGAGCAAAGGATCTCGCTTTTATCTCGCTCGAATGAGCATGGGGTCACGAGTCGAGTAATCCAAAAGGAGTGAGTCCTTACACTTATACTCATACTTACACTTTCTATGAGGAAGAGTTCGCAGTATCTCTCAATGAAAGAGGAACCCTGTACTTCATATAAGTTGGCGTGTCGATAAATAGAAAAGCTCGAGAATAAACGCAGAAGTAGAAAGGGAACAGAACTAAGGCATACAAATTTCCAATAGCTGCTTTTTACTAGAAAATGCGGATGCCCCGAATTTCCTTAACTTTCAACAAGCGTTCTGGTAATACCCTAAGTACTCGCTTGAACTTTTAGTCAATGAAGAGAAAAACTGAAAAAACCCTTTTTCCGCGAGCGCAACCAATTACCGAAAGTCTACACTTATGTTTGGCGTCAAAACTCCTTCTCGATAGTATGTAATTGAAGGCAGCTAAAAACAGGACTAAGCGAGAATCACGAACCGTCAACCATCCAACCGCTGGTCGCGCCCGTCCGTGCCTAATGTTCAAGATATCGATGAGTTAATTTTGTCCTTATTGAAGCTCTTATGTTTCACTTTCTTTTCACGTGTCTTTTGTCTCGCAGGATTTAAAAGCAAAAGTTCTGTATTATTTTTTATAAGTAGCAATATTAAAAATTAGTTTTGTAACTAGCAGTTTTGCCACTTACTTGATGTTTTTTAATCGAGAAATGACAACTTGTATTTTTAACATGGCCTTTCACTATTCTTTCAATATTTGCATCGATTTCTCAAACTCTTGGCTTCAAACCTATCTTATGTTTAATTTTCTTAGTTTTCATAGAAAATATATTTCACGTGTTTTTATAAAAAGCAGACTACCCAAACTGCAATGTGTTTCATCGTAACGAAGTTTCGTGTATGATAATTCAGTTTTGCATTACTAAAGGTGCTTACAATATGACACACCGCAAAAAGTTCTCTGTCATTTATGTGTCGCACACAATACCATTACTTTTTAAAACTGTCAATGAGTAAGCCACGAAAAATAATTAGTATGTATTTGCTGATGTCATATATAACAGGAAGTAAAAGCCGCAAAATCTATTCCGTGGAAAATAAATATTAGCATAGCGAAATATCACGGAAAAATTGGAGGAGAATTATTAAAATTGGTACTGACTACTGACGTTATCGCATAATCGTCTGATTAATTTAAGAAAAACGGCAACTAAGATTTAGCGCTATCAATTTCTTAAGTAATCCGGTAAACTTGGTAATTAGGAATTCTTTAAACCAAGAATATTAGTCTCGTCCTTTAAATTGTTGATGTAAAAAAAGACATATAGGGTTGAGAGGTTTATTGTCACCATTAACAAAATTTAATTTCATAAACCTTCATTTATACAATTCTTATCTTAAATTAGATTTAGCGTGGAATATTTAGGGTGTCAAATAATTAGAGAAACCTGCAAAAAATTACGAAATGATTGGGAATCTTGTAAACCCGGCAATATCCTGAAAATTAGTATTGGTTTTTAAATTGCATTCCCGGTCATAACACAGCACTTTCCACTTTCTTTCTTCGGTTGTTTCCAGGTTTAAATATTTCTTGTTTAGCGAAATATCTGAGATTTTCAGATTACTGGAGAAATCTACAGAGTTAAATATCATCTTGCAATTTTTCTATAATTGATCGGAAGATTACACTGCCCCTCCTCCGTTTATTCCGTGATATTGCGCTAAACTAATATTCATTTTCCAGATAATTGATTTTGCAGCTTTTACGAATTCAGCTTCCTGTTCTCTATGTTATCACCAAATAAATATTGATTGTTTTTCATAACTGAGAACGTTTTTTACAGTTAAAAAAAGTAATGAATGGTACATCAGTCATTATGTACACGAAACATGTACACCCCAAACTGCATTGTAGTTTGCGGACCTTACAAGAAATTTCATTCGGTACGAGGTGATTAAATTGTTGACAGGTTAGGCTTGGGTATGATCTGTGAGATCAATAAGCAAGCTTATGTTATGATATTGCTGCTGTCTTCGAACTGAATGTTCGAGTTTTAATTTCGTACATAATACTTTCTCGATTTTTTCCACTTTTTTTCATCATTTATCAATTTTATGACTTCAAAATTTTTTCCATCCACCATGTACTAGTTTCTCCTAAGTCAGTTTGATATCTTTTATAAAATTTTCTTAAACATAAAGCAGTTCTCTTTGTATGGGAATGTTTCATTATTGATTTTAAAGTTATTAATTTCGCATTTCAGATTGAATAGAATTTTTAGGATAGACACGACCTAAATTAATTTCAAAGTCCTCAATTTTTAAAATGATAAAAAAATGGACAAAAATAGACCTATAGTTTATTTCTGTAAAACATGACGGAGGCTTATAAACGTACTTTAGAAAAAAAAATCATGTTGAAATTGTTTAATTGGCAATAGTTACGTAGAGTTTTAGTTTTTTCTTTTTCTTTAGAGAAAAGTTACAATTCTTATTTATTGCTAATAATTAAGACCTCTAAATAATTATACTGTTTAATAAACAATTTCAACCTGAATTATTTTATTCTCAAGTACGCTTAGAAGTCTATCCAGATTTTCAGAAAGATCTAAGTGTATATCCTTGATAACTTACTTTTAGACTTTAGCCATTTTTGTAAAATTGATTAGAGAATTATACGATAACGTCAGTAGACATTTTTTATAATTCCCCTAAACCCCTTTTTTACGGTATTCCATGATATAAAAGATACCTGTGAATGTTTTGAGTCATCTTTAAAAACCTTATAATTCCAATTTTCGGCTTCAAAAGCTTGAGTGCATTAATATTGGTATATGTAAGGTTCTTAATTTTTAAATGCTGAATCAAGAACGTTACAAATTGCTAAATGTATAATTTTGTTATGTTAGTCTTGCCATGCAGATAGAAATAATTTAAAATGTACAGTTGTTAATGTTTCTTTACAATTATTAAATATTGGCGGGTTTATATTTCAACTTACTCGGTTTTGGAAATTCAAAATTAAAAATCGCACAATATTGTAGGCTATTACTTTAAATTCTTATAATTTTTTAAAATTAGTATCTAATTTGGAAGTTTGTTAAGGAATTATTATTAGAGATTAAATAAATGTAACGAAAATTAATCTGGTTTCGCAGTAAGGTTTCTTTCTTTACTGAAATGATATCTTAGATATTCCCAAGATATTGCCAAATAATTTTCATTTTAGAGAAACTCTAGCAAACAGAATTGTAAAGAATCTTTTAAAGAATAATATCAGTCCGTGATCATTAGAATTATCTAGTTAGTGCAGCTATTAAAAAATGGTATTTTTGAAGTGGACTGTACGTAGTGAGGATTTTAAAGAGAAGGCTAAAATTCTCTGAGATGTGTTACCAGAATGAAACTAATTAAAAGATTTCTTGAGTAGAAGAAAAAGATAAGAAGTTTATGAGAAAGTGATAAAAGATCCTCACATTTCTTAAAGGTTGGAAGAGAGAAAACTAGTGCTTTATAAGGAATTGACAAAAAATTACTGCTGGACATATACTTCCGCAATAAAATGCAATAAATTACAACAAAGCACAATAAGATACAAATGAATAATTTATTCTATTTCTAATAAATTGTACAATTTTTTTAAACTGACCCATTTCTAGAAAAGAAAACTGTAGATAGTTCCCCTTCAGACTATGCTGTCATTCATTAAAGTGGCAAAAATAAAATACAATTTAGAAGTAATATGATAGTAAGTTTTCCAAAACGAATTTTTCTCAAATAATAAATTTTTATCTTTCTTTATTTTTGGTCATCAAAAATGAACTTTTATTTGAAAGTAACACCGTCATTAATGCAATATTGCTATTCTTTAGAGTATAATTGACCTGTTTTTAGTCCTTCTAACGTTCGAGAGAATTATTTCCCTTTCCGAAAGTATGTTAAAAATTAAAGTTGAAATCAAGTATAAAAATTTCCGCTTATGAAGCAAGTGATTTCGTCAACATTATTACTTACTAGATTGCCTCAGGCAATTTCGTCGCGATTATACTTCATTTACAATCTTTTGTGCTTGGCAAAACAAATTTCGCAGATGGAGGCATCCGATGACGCGAAATAAATGCATTTCCAATAATATTCCACACCTTATTTCACGTCTACGTGGCACCCTGTTATTTTGAACATTCCCCTCAAAGTGTCCCGCGCGTGATATACGATCAGGCTCGTATTTAATTTTTTATTTTAACCAGAAAACGTTCCAGAATTTCACAGTTTGAGATATTTTACCCATAACCGTTCTGAATCGCCGTTTCCTGTCATCTAAAAGTTACTCTTTTTCTCTGGAAATCTTTTACCGGTTTAAGAAAAAAATTAATTTTCAACCAAAAACATATGCATTTTCAAATAAAGAGTTCAGCCTCCAAACCACAAGGACGAATATTTTAGAAGACAGTTGAATTATCAATCAAGAACTTTTTTAACAAAAATATGAATTTTTATTTAAAAGGGACGATTTTTCTTACCGCAAAGACAAGTTTTCAACAAAAAGGTTAAATTGTCGAAAAAGATGACTTTTAAAGAAAAGCGTTGAATTTTTAACTTACAAATATAAATGTATAACCCAATCAAATTTGCATTTCAAAATTAAAAATAGGTAAACTGAATAAAAAGAGACCACTTTACAAAAAAATAAACGAATCAACAACCGAAACGGATTAGTTTTTCATCATACCATTTCACTTTTAGACAGAAAAGATCGAATATCTAACAAAAGAAATAAATTTTCAACCAAGAAAGATTTTCATCAAAGAGACAAAAATATCAACCTAATTGGGTAATTTTTAAGTCAAGAAGGTGAATTCTCTATGAAAAATGTGAGTTTCATATCCGTAAATATGAAATTCTAACTAAAAAGTTTATTTTCAACCAGCTAGTTGAATTTCCTACCAAGATAATACATTTTTAAACTATATTTCTGCCGTACAAACTAAAAAGATACTTATGTATCTTTTTAGTTTGTACGGCAGATTTGTAGATCTTTATGAAGGAAAACAAAGTTGCATATCTCGCAGTTTTTATGAAAAATTGAATTTCTTATTTTCATCAAAGCATTATTACGATTAAAACAGAAATTATTTGTGCTGAAAAAATCCTCTACAATAAATTTGTAGATCTTTTTAAATTGGAGAATTTATCAGTTAACATTTTTTTCGTATCGCGTATAATTTTATTATAAAATAGAATGTTCTGTTTTTGAAAAACATTCAGGTCGTAAACAAGTGTGCCAAAGCTAAATTCAATCTGATATGTATACGACAAAAGCACCTCCTTAAACATCATATATTTCTAACTTAAAGGGTCTGAAAACGTGGAGATTTATGGAAACCGACCAAGTCAAATTTTACATAAAACTAATACCTTCTTATCAGGATGAGAATGTAAAAAGATGAATTCTTTTAAAAACTAGGAAAAGAAAAATATAGGGGGGAAGTGTGAAGCCTGTATTTAGATATTGCATATGATCTAAAAAAAGGAATGGTTCAACTTCAGAAAAATTTCTGGTTTCATAGTAATCATTGTGTAATCGTGAACGTCCAGGATGGCAAACCACTTGAGAATCGAGGATGTCAATTGTCCTACATAGAGGGCTACCAACACGACATTTTCGAAAACAAACACAGTTACAGGAGTTCTAGATGTGAAGCTCAGAATCCACCGGATGAGAGATAGAAACCTCAAATCGGAGTGCAATGCCTTCCGTTTCCGTCGCCAAGAATCAAAGTGAGTCCCGAGGGTCATTGCGCCTTCAGATGCGAAAACCGATTAATAAACTGGAACAAAACCCTTTAGGAATCTAGATTTATTTTCCAATGACTTTGAAAGCAGAGACAGATCCTGTATCGATATTATTGAAATAGTTCATCTCAGACTGTTGTTATAATTATCGAGTTAAAAACAATTCAAAAACTGGTATTAAAGTTTTAAGGCATTATACTCTAGAAAAAATATATAATTAACAATATTATCCCTTATGAAAAAGAAGTATTGCTGGTAAGTATTCGATCGATTCCTTTTTTCGCGAAAAAGTATCAGACTTTTAATACGCATATGCGAAAAAAGTATTGGCTCCAATACTTACCAATACTTATTTTTCATAAGTGATTTTTATTGAAATATTTTAAATACCGCTGCGAAATACTATGGATCTAGTCACTATAGGCGTACTTATTTGTGCTTACTTTATGAGCATTTTTCTTCCTTATGGAAATCAAATGAATTATTTGCTTCTCGACAGAGGGAGAGTTTTTTCCAATAAAAAAATTGGATACTCTTAATATTTCTCAAGCTTTTGTTTCTGCCTGACCAAAAACTTACAATCAAAAAATCAGAATGAATGGTCATCGAAAATTCGTCAATAGATCAATCCACGCTTCTCGAAGGCTTAAACAAATTCATCAAATGCAGTACTGTTATATTCCTAATATCGAAAGAAAAATCCTCTTATGACCAAGGAAAAAAAATTTTCTTTTAAATTTTAAAGTGATATTGGTAGGATATGGCATGTCATGAAATGTTCTTAATTTGTACAACCGATGCTTCTAGAAAACGCGAACAAATTTACCATACTCATTTGTGTACAGGTCTTTTGAAATTAAAGGTCAAATCATCGACAACTGTGATTTCGTGATTAAGATTTTTTGTTTGCTAAAACTCCTTTGGCTTTACCGAATACATTCTTATAATGTATCTCGTGCTTCGAACATTATGTTCAACTCTACTTATCAACATTATCTACAATATGTAAAACTCTAGAATATTTGTTTTTACTTCGGCCTGGGGCTGCTTATTCAGATATTGCAAAATAATGTACACATTTTATTTTTAACGATTACTTAAATATTTGTTTCTTATTTTGCATTCAATTTGAATCTCAGCTATCATGAAAAATATATAATTTCAATAAATTTATATTATTGCAAATAATAATATGCATTGATCGATTTTTCAATTTAATTTGCGTATTTTCAGTGATATTTGTTACGATTTAGACTAAAAACACGCATTAGTAGAGTTGGTATTAGCTACAACAACTACTTCGATGGTAATTGTAACTAACCAGTTTTGTATGGCAACAAGTCGCCGTTAGTCCTTCTATGAAGATTATATTAGTGAGGATAGTAATTGTAGTCCTCACAAATAAATTAGTTACATTTACCAGCAATTTATTTTCCAAGAAATAAAAGTAGTAAGGGTTACAAGCTTTGCCCCTTGGCGATATTGGCAGAACTGAAATCTGAGTAGTGCTGCCAACATTCGTATCGAAATATCGCGTATTTTTCATAGGATTTATTTATAGTTACTTTGTTGGTTTATGGCAAATTTGATTGATTGATAACCTAGATGCGAACTCGATGTGTCAAATAAATTCAACGAATACTTCCAAACAGGCTTTCGTGAAAAGGTACACTAATTTGTATAAATACATCATCGTGACAATTCAGCTTGTCACTGGGATGACTATAATTATATGAATAGTAAACAAATATAAGACTGAATAGCAATATAATATAAGATTATATAATAGTATGGATTACTACTTTAAGTAGTAAGATCAAATAATTTATTTGTAAAATAACTAATTTAATAGTAAGACTTACAATTGAAGTAGTAGCGCTTACTATTTAAAGTAGTAAACACATCTACCTGAAAATAGTATCTACCATCGAAACTTGTAGCGAGAACAAATGAAGTAGTAAGGACAACTACTACTAATCTTGCGAATAAAAGTAGTAGTCTCAACCACTTTAATAGCAACGGCATATATTACAAACTAAAATAGTTGGTCCTACTACTTTGTTAGTTGTCCCAACCAACTAGTTTCTTCTGTGGGGCAATGTACCCAAAGGTTGGCAGTTTTAGGCAAACTTCAGGCTTTTAGAAAGAAATTAATTTCAAAAATTGTATGTGTGATAAATGTAATACTAATACGTACAGTTCGAATATGACAGGGTGTCAAATTATAAGCTTTATTTACCTTAATATATATATCAGAAACTGAAAAAATAATCAAAAATTAGCTCGTTAGCCTACAAATTTTAATCTTGACAGGGTCGATGAAATTCTTGGCAGGGATGGACCCAATTATTGACACCGAAACACATGAAGAGGAAATCGTGAAGGAATCAGATTAAACTAAATTTTAATAGTATCACTAAGAAGTGAATAGTGAAGAGAAACATTTTTCGTCAATTATTATTTTTTATTTATAAACAAATAGTCTGGCTTAAATTACTTAATTATCGACATCTATTTAGGTCAAATGCAAAGGTTGCGATCCTCGGATTCTTTTGACTGCTTCAGAAGAATTAGTAAAATCGGTATTTTTCGAAAATTTATTTTCTTTTCTGTTAGTATCTTTAGCTTTTAACTTCCTTTTTCTAGTAACTCCTTTAGCAGAATCAAAAAGATCGTTAATATTGAAAGATTGAGTTTATAGTCTTTTTGGTATTTAACTTTTTTCTATTTCTATCTTCTTGGGCTTTTTCTGAAATTTCATTTCGCCCTTTTCGTATTTGCTTTTTATCTTCCTTAGTCTTAGCTTTATTTTTTTCAATTTATTTGTTCTAATTCCTTATTTCTCCAAGCCTACGATGTTAAAACATAGATGCCTTTTTCTTTAGTTTGCCTTCATTTGCTTTCCTTTTTCTCTCTACACTATTTACATCAGCCTTATTATCATTTAACGCATTTTTAGAAGTGTTAAAAATTAATTTCAAATTTTTTTCTGAATGTAAATCAGGCAGTATTTTTTTGACAGACTAGTTGTGAGTGATACATTAGACTGATTTGTGGTTAAGCCTATATCGCTAAGATTCGAATTTACTCTTATTTCTAAATAAAATATATCATTAAATATAATTATTTACTTCTTTTAAGTACAGCTCCAGTAATTTACTTTAAAATTTTGTTTTTACCTTTAGTACGGTCTTTCATTCTCAATTTTACAAAATAACAAACGAAAATAATTATACTTTTTCCGATTGCCAACAATAGAAATCATTGCAAGAACATAGAATCCAATTCTTGGCAGGTGGGTGTCAATAATTGCATACAGTGCTTTAGATTGAAAATTCAGTGACACCCCCTATTATTTATTAAATAAATTATAGTTGAATCTTCATTATTTTGTTAGTCACAATTTTAACATTTCCTCGAAATGTGCCCAAAAGAAAATACTCACTTCCGTTAATTATAGCGTTACTAGGGGTCAATTGAAAACTGCAAGTATCTAAAGATATTCTTTAGCTAACCTGAAAATTCTTCGCAGCCTGGAAACAAGGCTGAATTTTTGAATTTCAGAACAAATGAGTTATTGTTTAGCGCAAAATGAATACATATTAATACGAAAAAATGCCTGCACAATTAAAAAAACAATTTGCTATTTATCTGTATTCTCTTATTGTTTCATAAAATCTAGAAAAGGGTGCTAACAATTGGGGAGGGAGGGGTGCCAAGAATTGGTGCTCTTATTCTAGTGACGTTTTAAAAAAAAATTAATATTTTTATTTTTAATTTTTACGATTAAAACAAAAACTGCCCTTCCGATCAAAAAAGTTATTATTGACGAATATAAAAAAATTAATTATAACAAATTTGTTTCTCTTTTTGGGTCACTAACTTTTGTCTTATTGTTGTTTTTGTAGCTTGGGTCGTTTGTCCAAAAATGTAGTTTTTTATTTTATTTTTAATGTTATTTTTTACGAATAAAACAAAAAATATCAATATTTTTGCGATCAAATTTTTTGTCAAATCTAATATGAATTTTCGACTTTTCAAGAAAATTCCAAAAGTTGTTGTGATAATCTTGCAAAGCTTGGCTGAAGCCAAGTTTTTCTTTTCTTGACTTTTTTCATATCGGGCGTTTTTTGACTTGCAATTTACATTTTCGTTTCTTTTTTTTTTTTTTTTTGAAAATGCTATAACTCTGATAATTTTTTTGCATTCTCATCATTTATGATTGAGAAAGTATTAGAATTGTCGGAAATTTGACATCACAGTTTTTCAACGGATCTTCACATTTCGAGACACCCTGAATTCGAAAATAAGGTTTCTGCGATGGCGTCTATCTGTCCCTCCGTCCGTAAACACGATAACTCTCGAAAAAATGAACGGATCAAATCCATCTTTGGCATACTTTTTTAAGGTCCTAAAAGAAAGGACGAGTTTGTTAACCAGCCATTTTTGATTAAAAGTCAAAAAGTGAGCGCATTTTGAAAACATTTGAGGCCACTTTTTTCTGAATTTGAAAATTCTTGTACGGATATTTATAGTATTAAAAAGAAAAAACAAATTATCCTTATCACTTTTTCGATAAAAAAAAAATTCTCAGAGTTATTGCGTTTTCAAAAATTTGTTAATACACCGAAAATCAAAATTTTAAGCCAAAAACGCACGATATGAAAAAAGTCAAGAGAAGAACAAAATTTCTTTTTAACAGCTATACAAGATTATCATAAGAAGCTTTTCGATTTTCTTGAAAAATCGAAAATTCAAATTTTGATTGCACAAAAAATAATCAAAAATAAGAGATTCCATTTTCTGGACAAACTATGTAGTATACGAAAAAAGATGAATTAACAAAAAATAAAAATAAAAAAATGTGTGGAAAAACGACGAAAGTTACGAGAAAAAAAAAATTCAACAAAATCTGTTTACAAATTTCTGTCGGAAATCGAGCACGCAGCGCGAGTGTTACGATGCGAATCTGTACCTCAAAGCCTACAGAGCTTTGAGAAACTTAATCTTTGACTATACTTATTAATTAAGTAGACAATTTAGAATATGAAGAGGCATATAAATACTGCCATCTAAAAGAGATCTTTTTGATAACGTTTTTTTCGAGCAATCCAAATGCAAAGAATAAATATCCGACTGCGAGATTCAACCGTCGCGCGCCTTAAGCGCGCTCAAACTTGCGAGCGAAGCGAGCGGCACGCAAGCGCGGGATGAGGCTGTGCCCGCGAAGTGGACAGATTTTTTTATTGAAAAAAATCGTAAGGATAAAATGTTCGAGTTTCCGAGTTTATGAGTTGTACTTTCCAAGATCTACAACTTTCTTCTACATTTTTTTTCTCAAAATCTAGTATTTCTAAAATATCCTAAGAGCACAAAAACTGAATAAAATGTAAACAAACAGCTATATAAAATTGTTGAGTCCTTTGCGCTAAAAATTCCTTTGTAGTTTTTCATATGAGTATTATAGGAATCTTCATGCAAAGTCTTGGCTTGAAATATGTGGAAAGTGACGTATTCCTTTGTAACAAAATTTAGCTGCATGAAAAAAGAATTTGCACTTTCTCTTTGAGGGAAAAATAAAAATAATTGGACAAATTTCTTTACGCAGTCTAAATGGCCGAAGAACATGTAGAAACAATCCTCATTGTTTTTTTATATTGGCGCGTATGAAAGATTTCCCGAGTTTCATGGTACAAGGAAACACGATCTATCATCACTTACTTGGCCTTTGACATGATAAGCCGCTTGTCAGTCTGTGCACATAGCGGAACCTAATAGATCAGTCGATTTATTCCTTAGTCATTCACAAATGCTTTACTCGAATTCAAGATTTATGTACGAGTGACCAAAACCAGTAAATTTAATAAGACAGATAGGATTTGTCAATTATAGGGAAGGGACAATTTGGGAAATCAGGTTTGGATATAAAAATGGAATTGGATAAATAATGATAGTTGTAAATTAATTGGTTAATTATTTATAATTAAATATTTTTATTATTTATTATAGTCATTATTAGTTTATTATTAGATGGTCATCATTAAGTTTTTGAAACCTAATCCAAAAAGTTTTAAAAAGGAATTGATACTTAATAATTAGTTTTAATTATTTTAATTGCTGCTTCTAATGTTATTATTGTACCATTAGGTTATTTCCCTTTCAGAGTAAGCGTGAGTCACCCGCTAAGGAGAGAAGTAATGTGAGGAAGGAGGTTTAGGTTTTTCAGATTGATCTAGAATTCTCGTGTTACTATTTAAGTAACACGTTCGTTCCGATGTTTTTTCTATGAAAATACGCAATATCATAAAACACGAAACAAATATTGTGACTCTTTTAGTGATTTTAAGTTGTTCGTAAACGTAAATAATAGTGTATGAAAATATCAAGACAAAAAATAATTGAAAAGCAACTGAATTATATTTTTTGCATTTTTTACATTCTCATCAGAGAAGGTATTAGATTTATGTAAAATTTGCCCCCCCCCCCCAGTTGTTGTCAAATGTCCACGTTTTGAGAGCCCTTGAATCCGAAAAACAGGTTTTTACGAATGTGTCTGCCTGTATGTCTGTCTGTGAACACGATAACTTTTGAAAAAATTAATCTATTATATTGGCCTTTGGTACACTTGTTTAGTGTCCTAAACTAAAGGTCTAGTTCGTTAGCTAGCCATTTTGGATGAAAATTCAAAAAGTGGGCACATTTTGAATATTTTTTAGACCACTTTTTTCAAAATTAAAAAATTCTCTGTACGGTTAATCATAGTATTCAAAAAATTTAACAATTTATCCCAATGATGTATATAAGACTCTGTGCAGATGCGCAGTAGTTTTTATTTAATCGTAAAAAACAATATTAAAAATTTTTTTAAATTATAAAAAAAGGAAATAAGAATTAGTATGATTCAATTTTTATGTATATTATGGATTGTAATGATATACATTTATTGAAATGATATATGTTTCAGAGCAGCTTAGAATACAATTTAAAGCAAAATAAGAAACAAATACAAAAATAATCATGATAAATACAATTTGCTTTTTATTTTGCAATTTTTTAATAAGTAATCCTTGGCAGAGTTACATAAAAATTAATTATAATTGATATAAAAGTATTTAGTATAATGTAGAAAAGTTGACAGGTTAAACAAAATCGAGTGCGAAGCATGAGATACGTGTTGAGAATGTGTTCGTTAATGCCAAAAGAGCTTTAACAAAAGAGAGTCAAAATCACAAAATAACATTTGTCGGTCCATTCACCTTTGATTTGAAAAGGCCTGTGCCCGAATGCGGAAGAAATGCAAAGGCTAAGCGCGGAGTGCGATTGCCATCAGTCGCGTGCCGTAGATGCGCTCAAACTCTCGAGCTAAGCTTTTTTAACGAAAGAGTTTTCACAATCACAAAATTACAGTGGTAGATGTTTTGAGTCTTAATTTTAAAATGTTTGTGCAAGAATGTGCGAAAATATAAAGACCGAGCGCGTAGCGCGAGGTAAATACAAGATCGAGTGCGAAGCGCGAGAACCAACAGTCGTGCGACCTAGACACGCTCAAATTAGTGGACGAAGTGAGCCGCGCGCTATGAGAATGTGCCCGCGTAGCGGCCAGATTTTTTATTCTATATCTATTTATTATTTACTTAAACAAATTATATAATTTTTCAATAAATTTATTGCTTTTATTGGAACTAAAATTAATTTCAAGAACTTAATATTCAACCTACTGGTTATCTGACAAAAAGTGTTCCTATACGCTTTTTCAGCTTACCTTTATATATGAAATCATATGAAGCTAATATATTCTTTGCCTAGAACTTATTTTAACAAATGTTGCAATGATGTCACTGGCACACTTCGCTATAATAAAGTCATCTGGAACGCTAGAGACAGATCTCTATCAGAGACTGTATTGTCTGAGAACATAATATTGCAATTTTAAATTCAGAGGAATCTTTTGAATAACTAGAGTATTTCAAGTTAATTGGATACTAAACGAATTGACTTATTGAAAATTTACTGATATTAAATTGCACATTCATTCTACAGTCTCACTTTCATACTAAGGTTTTCTTTAGAAACGCCAAGTTCCGTGAACTCCGACCTGTGATTACTATTTTTGACCAGGAAATTTAACAATACCTCCTTCTGCACCAACTTGTCCATATTTACATCGGTAGATATTATGCTGGTAGTGAATATTGTGATATGGTCGACGTTCTGAGCCACTCAATGGTTTGTTAATGCCAACACTCAATGAACCCTTACTTTGTGGATTTGCTTCTCTCCTCAAACTCCAAGTTTCTTTGAATCCAACACGTGGTTCAAATTTCTGTCCTGGAAATTTTGAAGCTCCATCGCCTGCGTTGAGATGTCCATTTTTATTTTAAAAAATGTATGTTGATAATCAACATTGTAGGAGGGACGTCGTTCTAAACCAATTATTGGTCTGTTTACATCAACGCTTACTGCATTTTTGTGTGGATTAGCTTCTCTCTGGGAACGAGGTCTCGGAGGGGGCATAATATCTTTCTGGTTCTGCTGCCAGTTCAAGTTTGAAATCTTCGGTTCGAGATGATAATTTATATAGTACTATCCTCGATGAAAAGAAGCCGGCGTTCTCCATCGGGAATCACCGGTTTTCCTGCATCCAGGGAATTACTGTCTTCAAAGTAGTAACACATTTCTATTATGAAATTCGATCGACACATACGAGAAAAATAAACAAGTGCCGTAAAATACTCTTCACTTGTGATGGCTCACTTTATTTCAGCTCTATGCATCGCCCACACTCTTTCTGTTCTGTTGTATCCGGAGGGGCATCGAAGTACAAATGAGTCCAATAAATGACGCTCCGATCAGATAGGCCTGTCTTTGCATTATTATGTATAGCAAAAATACTAAAATCCGTTAAAAATTTGATAATTTTTACAAATATAAAAGGAAGAACAAAGTTTTCAGTAAGTTTTTTGCTAATGTAATTAATTAATTTTATAAACAATTGTATTTATTGCAAATTTCAAACACTGATTGATAATATTCCTTGACTAATAATAATAGTAATAATAATATCTAAACATTGATTATTCGCCTTTTAATATACTTTCTTATTAATTTGTCTAGACATTTCCGCTCTCTGTAAATAAATATTTACAGGCCGAGAAAATACGGGAAATAACCGGGAATTAAATTAATTTTTACTGTATGCGCGGTTGCAGGGCATGTAAGTGAAAATAATTATCGTTTTTATTTTATAAAGTGGAGTTAGCAAAAAAAATAAAATTTCCATAGCCCCTCTATTGAAACTTCGAGTTTCGATATCTGTAGAGCGGGTTAAAACACGGTGTTTGCAAGTAAATGTAGTGTAGTCTAGTCAATTATTTATTGTGTTTAAATTTTTTTTTTTTTATTAGTGCGAAATCATACGATTAAAATGTGTAGCTCCGAGCTGTACGTCATTCTATAACAGCAAATAACTCATTTTTCAACCCAAGAAATTAATTTTTAATAAAAATGATGAATCTTGAATTGAAAGAATAATAATTTTCAACAGACGAGTTTGTTTTTCAACCAAGTAAATTTATTTCTAACTCAAAAGAATAATTTTAATCTAAAATTATTAATATTTAACTGGAACACATAAATTTGTTACCAAAAAGAAGAATTTTTAAATAAGGAGATTATCTTTCAAAGAAAAAAAAATGATTATCTGCAAAAGAGGCGGCTTTCTACCAAATAGTTAATTTTTAAACAACATACGTGAATTGTCAATGAAATAAATGAATTAGAATGCAGAAAGACAAATTTACATCCAAATTGTTGATTTTTAAACTAGAAAAAGTCAATTTTCCGCCCGAAATAGTTCTATTTTCTACTGAAATAGTTATTTTTTTTTAGTTAAAAAGTGATTTTAAAGAAACTAGTTATATTTATAAAATGATACGAATTTTCATTTAATTGAATGAATCTTCCAACCATAAAATCAATTTTCAACAAAAGCGTTCAGCTATCAACCGCAAGTAGTTGCATTTTCAAGAAAAAAGGTAAATTCTTAACGATAAATGTTAAAAAAATTATATAATAATTTAGAAATATACACGCTCTTTTTTTGAATTTCGAAAATTGAATGAATGAAATTTTTGAATGTCAAAAATTCCTTGTTTCAAGGGAATTTGTATTACTTTACCGAAACTTCCTATCCTTAAATAGAAATGATAATTATTTTCACTCATATTCCCTGCAACCGAAGATAAAGTAAAAATTACTTTTCTAGATTGGAAAAAATTACCAAAATATTGAGAACGTGAATTTTTCCACGATAAGAAGTAAATTCTCGGGTTTTAAACCAATTTCGTTTTTTTTTCTTCTGTTTCCCGTTAAAACCGATACCCTGACGATAAATAAATTATATATAGTTATATTTTTTTTAGAAAGCGGAAATGTAGAGATGAATTTATAAAAAAGTATATTATAAGGCTAATTATTAATGTTTAAATATTATTATTACAATTATTATTAGTCTAGTAATATTATGAATCAATTTTTGAAAATTGTAACAATTACAATTGTTCGTAAAATTAATGAATTATATTAGAAAAATAAACAATAGAAAAATATGAATAAGATTCAAACTGTTTTTTTTTAATAATTATATTTCTATTCAAGTTTCCTAATATTAAATGATATGTTTTTATGAATTTTTAGGATTACTTATTACAGATGCTCTTATTGTTACAGAAAACTTTGTTCTTTCTTTCACATTTATAAAAAGTATCAAGTTTTTAATCAATTTTAATATTTTTGCTATACCTAACAATTCAAAGACAGGCCTACCTGATCGAAGCGCCATAGGGCTGCTTAATTCCTTTCACACATTTGCGTTTATGTAGGTTTATGCATACATATTATCATGAGATTATACCCTTGAAAGTGTCCGTTCACACAGTGACTGATATCACTTTTCTGATGATAGAAATCATATTTACTTGTAGTATTTAAGAATTAGTATTTCTTTTTTTTAATTTTAAAATAGTATTCCAAACCTGCGATAATATATTCCCTACGTTTTTTCTGTGCGAAATTTGCTTTGAGACTTTAGTTAATGAACATTTTCATCTTTAATTTTGGTGTTTTTATGTCTCTTATATTCTAACTGTTTGGAATATTCTGAAATTTACGAACTTACTATTTTTTTAAAGTAAACAAATGTCTTCTGAAATTTCCGGAACTTTGATTTAACAGAATCATAGATTTACGATATTTTATGTCTGATAGAAATATTTTTGAACGTAAGTTTAGCAGACAAAGTAAATTCACAAATAAAATTGAACATAAAGAAAACTACTACGAGAACTCAACAGCAGATGCTCACACAATCCACACAATCTTAGCTTTACGTTAAATACTAGAGAATTCTTTTATTTATCATTTATCTTAAGAATTTTCAATAGTTCTGGCTTGTGAATTTGCAATAAATAAGTCACGAAGTTACAGTTTCAAAAAATCAGATATATATTTTAAAATACAATTGAATAATATTTTACAAATATTACAAATTATACATAAATTTTGAGGTGCATATGTGCAATTGTGCATATTATATGTATATTGGATACTTTTACATAGGGAATTTTTAAATAATTTCATTGTAATTTTTTTCATCAAAAGTTTTGTAATTTTTATATTTAAGTTATAGGAAAAACATAAATATTAAAATCAAATTTTTCATAAATTTGGCTTTAAATGTAATATGAGGATTAAGTCCCATCTAATACTGCGCTGCTGAAGGCTGGTGACCTTCTCAGCATAAAAAAATAAACCCAAAACGACTCTCTCGGTTCCAGTTCTGCCCCCCCCCCTCCCAACCATCCCTTATTAATTGAAGTTTGGTGGGACGGACGTTACAACCCTAATCTCCACCATATGACGAATTTATACTGAACTTGTACATGATTTCGACTCGCAAAATAAACTTATAGCATAAAGGCTGTCATTGAACGAGTGAATGATCTCAAGGCAAAAGAATTACGAGAAACTATGCATGTAAGGAAACTAGATATTTTATGTGTTCTTGAAACAAAGAAAAAGGGATGCTAAAGGAGAGACATAGAAAACGGGGTGTTAAAAGGCGGATTTGAAATATGGTCAGAAGTAGATAGTGAATCACATGGTAAGCAAGGAGTAGGTCTGATTTTGAATAAAAAAGCGAAGCAGCATCTCGGAGATCATGATTTCGTATCTCCCAGACTGCTGTGGGCCAGAATTAAAGTAGAAATCGCAAGATTATGTATTATAGCATGCTACGCGCTAGTTGGTACTGATACCAGAGAAATAAAAGACGCCTTCTGGGACACTTTAAATGATACAATAAATATTTGCGATCGTGGTGAAATCAGGATACAGAAAAAGTATCAGGTAATTTTGGAGATCCAAGAACAAACTATAGCGGAGATAAATTAGAACCTACAGTAATCGGATGCGCGAATAGATTTTCAAAATAAGATATACGAAAGCGTAGATAGGCAACATATGAGGAGTTCATAAAAACAAACATATAGAGGATGCATGGAGAAAGTTCCGGGATATCATTGTTAGATGTGCGATCGAAGTGTGTGGTACTGCGGTTGTAGGAAGAATGTCTGGTGATTCGTGGTGAAATAATGAAATTCAGACCGCCCAAAAATCGAAGAAAGAAGCGTACAGGAGAGTTTGAACAACGCATGTCTTAGCGACGAGGAAAGAAATAAACGTATAAATGATTACAGACACAAAAAGAGAATACTCAAACGATTAATTAAGGAAAGTAAAGATAAAATTAGAGCAGAAGAAGAGAAGAAAATACAAAACGACTTTGTAGGAAGCAAGAAACTGCTTTATAATAAAATGAAGAGGAATAAAAGTACAGAATTTGTCAATATAAGAAATAGTAATGGGGAAATGCTATATGATGCAGATGGGATACTAGAAGCTTTCAGACTATTTAAGGGGAGAATTCGAAGATTAAGCTATAGGACACCACAACTGCGATGTAGAACACGATGCGTTAGAAAACTCAATTGAGAAAGTCTGTGTCACTGAGGTTAGGAATATAATTAAGAACTTGAAAAACGGTAAGGCTGCCGGGGTAGATTTGGCTAACGCTGAAATACTTAAACACGGTGGCGAGTACATATCATATAGACTGTGAGAATTGATAAATTTTTGTTTCGAGATGAGAGACGTCATAGATGATTTGGAAAAAACGATTATCGTACCGATATACAAAAAAAAGGAAGATAAAAGCGACTGCAATAATTACAGAGGGATTAGCTTATTAGATACCTTAAGGAAAATATAATTGAAAATACTTATTCGTAGGGTAATGGAAATAACAGAAGAAAAGATTTGGGAAGTCCAAGGTGGGTTTATGCTAGGAAGGTCATGTACGGATCGAATATTTAGCTTAAGGCAAATCACAGTAAAAAGTTTGAGAGCAGGAAAAAAAGTTTTCTGTGAATTTGTTGCCCTAAAAAAAGGTTTTGACAAGGCAGATAGAAGTAAACTTTAGGAAGTCCTGAAAGAGGATGGAGTCAGTGGATGGCTCATACAAGCTATAAAAACACTATATACGGGTATACGGGTGTACGGGTATACGGGTAAATCGAAGACTTGCCAGGAATGTTGAATAAACTGAATTCAAACACGAAGAGCACGGGCCTCAAAATTAAAGCAAATAAAACAAAAATTATGGTGTTCGAAGGAAAGAGTGAGAAAACAATATGCAACATTCTATTAAATGATGAGAGAATTGGTTGGTATACCTTGGTAACTTATTTACTAGGGACGAGAAGATAGATGAGGAATTAGATAGACGCATAAAAAGAAGTAAGAAGGTTATTGGTAGAGCAGGGTCCCTTATCAGAAGTAAAATTATATGAAATTAAGGTAAAATGGCAATACATAATTCTATATTTATACCGACTATTTTATACGGTAACAAGGCATGGACTTATCAAGAAAAAGAAAAGAGTAGAATTAATGCAATTGGCATGAGATTCTTGCGCATAATATGCGGGAAAACTCTGATCGGCGAAGTGAGTAACGAGATAATTCTCAAAGAATGTGGTGCAGATGAGACGCTAGTAGACACATGGGAAAGAAATCGGTTAAGATGGTTTGGGCATGTTGAGAGAATGCCAAATGAACGACTAACGAAAAAAGTGTACTAAGGTCAAGTAAATAGCAGCGTGCCCAGAGGCAGACCGCGGAAAGAATGGTTAGACTGTGTGAATGAGAACTTAGTTAGACGAGACATAAAAAGCCACAGAAACACAAGAGCCTTCATGAAAAAATGCATTGACGTAAAAGAAGCTAGAGAAGTGTGCCAGGACAGAAAAGTATGGCGGAAAATAGTTAATAAAAAGAGTGTCTGTAGAGTGAATGATGCCCGAAACAAAAGACCTTGGATACTAATGGACCCAAGTAGGTAACCTTACCAATGACGACTTTGTGTGGTTCTTCGCTTGGGGTGATTGCTGGAGAGATTGATCAGCAACCTGGGTCGGAGCAGTATTACTGAATGAATGTGTTATTATAAATATGACGAGAATTCTGGATTAATCTACAAATTTTAAATTCCTTCCTCACGTTACTCCATTCCCCACCGAGTGAGTCACGTCTACCTCAAAAGGAAAATGGCCTAATGGTGTAGTAATAATAATAAATAAAAATAATCGGTGGCTCAATAGGGAGCCTCGGTAGCTCAGTTGGTTAGACACTCGGACTTCACCTCAGAGGTCCGGGGTTCGATCCCTGAGCCGGTACCTCTGGAAATTTTTCAATGTACCCTTACCAAGGTTCTGGTTGTTCGGAACTCACCTTAAGCTGTAGGTCCCCCCATCGTGTACTTGACTGCAACCCAGTCCGTCAATGATGGGGTAAAACCAGGCTTTGTCCAATATGTCTGGGCAGACTGCTCTCATCAGATCACTTGATTGAATTATAAAAATGCGTCCGTGACTGATGATATATACCGGGACAGTCCCGTGCAAAAATGATCAAATAAAAAATCCAACTCTAACCAAAAATGCTTTCGACATGTTGGGCAGTATAAGCCTGTGACAACATTTTAACACAGAAATGTTTTTTTTATAATAATAATAATAATGAATGAATGTTAGACACTCGGACTTCACCTCAGAGGTTCGGGGTTCGATACCGGAGCCGGTACCTCTAGAAATTTTTCAATGTACCTTTACCGAGGTTCTGGTGGTTAGGAACCCACCTTAAGCTGTAGGTCCCCCCTATCGTGTACTTGACTGCAACCCAGTACGTCAATGATGGGGTAAAAACCAGGCTTTGTCCAATATGTCTGGGCAGCCTGGTCTCATCAGATCACTTGATTGCATTATAAAAATGCGTCCGTGACTGATGATATACACCCGGACAGTCCCGTGCAAAAATGATCAAATAAAAATCCAACTCTATTCAAAAATGCCTTCGACGTCTTGGGCAGTATAAGCCTGTGACAGCATTTACCCCAGAAATGTTTTTTTTTATAATAATAATAATAAAGTATTTTTTCTGAATTTTTTAAAAATAGGAATATAGGTTCATTAAAGTGCTATCTAACCAATGAAAAATATTTTAAATAATTCTCTATTTTTAAATTGAATTAAGATTATAAAATATTTTAGTATAAGTTAATAAGAACTAAGCAATAGTTTTTCTTTAATTCTATTGACATATTTTTTACTGTCATCGCTCAATGTTTGTAATTATTTTCTATCTTTTTATATGTGAGGATCCGTAAAAAACAAAAGATAAATTTTGGGAACTGATAACAGGTCTCTTGTCGAGCAAATGTCCTTTGTTTAAACTAAATAAGACATCTTGCCTAAATTTCGGAGACTATAAGAAATATTTTTTAACGCACTTCGTTTCGGTCGGGCCAATTGATGTTTCACACAAGTTTTTAACTTGTATCATCAATACGCAATTCGATTTATTTTGATTTAGCATGTGTTTAAGAACAGGCTGTAGAAATCTTTATGGCTACGAGGCAGCAGACTAAAACCATGTTCTTAATTACATTAAAAACAAAAATAATAAAATTGCATTATTTAAATGAAGACAAATTTGAATGAAACGTTAATTAGCCAGACTGTCGTGCATTGATATATTCACTACCATTTCTCCAAATGTAAGCAAAATATCTTATTTATTTTCAAAATATAAAGGTGCACTAAATTCCAAGGCATCGACGGAAGTGCATGACTTATTGGGTCGAAGTTTGAGACGTCTGAGCCTGACTAATTTTTACGAGTTTTTAATTTTCAATTTATTAAGTTTTTGTTACATAAAAATGTAGAATAATGTTTAAAAAAAACATTGGCACCCCGGTTTTTCGAAATTTACGTGAAAAAAAAATTATAGCGAAATACAAATTTGTACAAAAACATATATTTCCTCCCAAAAAATTAATGTTCCATCAAACAAAAAGTGTCAAATCCGACCAAACGTGCCTCAGGAACCCTCTGAATGCCCCTATGCGGACTATTTTGAGATGCAATTTACAGTTTGTGACAATTTTCAACTTGATATTATTTAAGATATGCCCCTAAGTAAATGAAATAAAAAAAATAAAAACCTCACGGAGCGGACGAAGGTCAAATTCGACAAAATGTGCCCTGGAAATCCTCTCAACGCACCTATACCTACATTTAAAGGATGGAATTTACAGTTTGTGACAATTTTCAAATCGATATTATAAAAGATATCACCTCAAGTCAATAAAATAAAGAAAATAAGAACATGGAGTGGACGGGCTTCGCATCGGACAAAACGTGCCCCGGAAATCCTCTCAACGCACCTATACTTACAATGTTAAAATCGCATGTACATTTCGTGATAATTTTCAAATCGATATTATTAAAGATGACACATCAAGTAGATAATATTTAAAAAATATATCTAAAACCCATGGAACAGACGAGGGTCTCATGTCTATTCGCAACGACCTGAAAACCCATGTCCTTAAAATTATTAGGAATGTGTAAGAACTTCATCTTTGTTTTCATGGTTTTGTAATTTAACATAGCCGTTTTTGAAGCTATCAGCTTTTTAGAAAGCTCATAAAAAGACTTAAGAAAAACAGGAAAATATATTTCCACATTCTCTTTAGGTTTGATCAATCCTTTATTTAGTAGATTAACTGAGCCAGCCTTTACAGGCTTGCAGGTTTCTAAGATAACCAGAATCTGTCCTTTATCGGTATTATTCGGAAATACTGGACGAAGTGAACCTTCTATCATTGCTTCTATGATGAAACAAGGAGAAGTTCTAAATGTAACTCTACCCGATAAACTTCGCAATTCATTATGTATATCCAAGTAATAACGAATAGGAGGATATCTATAGGATTAGACCAAGACCAACCCGGCAACCGCTTTCACAGCTGTGAACTTACTTCTGTAAGAAATGAAAAAAAGTACCTTTATAAAATGTTCAGATACATTCAACAAATTCTTGGAATCAGTAAAGCAATAATCCAAAAATTAAAATTTAATTATTTATAAAAAAATAAATGGATTATTTTACACTAAACAGGAACAACTAAAGCCTTGGCAGATATATCCTTACAGTGTATTTGACAACACAGAAGGTGTTCGGGGTTGTTAAAATCACCAAAAATGTTTTGTATTCAGTAGAGAACATCAAAATTAGCCAAAGACGCCATTTTCGGATACATAACCTCAAATATCTCAAAATTCTGACGTTGTAGGCCAATTCTGACTCCGGATTCGGATTCTACGTAAAAAATTACTTCAGAAATGACCCTCCACTTTCCAACAACAAAACCATGTTGACCTGTGGTTTTTGAAGCAAATGCTCAAGACATAATGGGACATATCTCGTAATTTCAAACTGGCGTAACTTTGTAAAGAAAAATGGTAATATAACTCTGCGACTCTCAATTTAAAGAGAAAGAGCAGTATTATATGATACAACTGAAGAAAAAATTCCAAAGAATGTTGCGTCTTCTGTAGATAACGTCAAATGTAGCCAAAAACCTCATTTTTTGGGTACATAACCTCAAATATCTTAAAATCCTGACGTGCGCTCCGATATCGCGATTTACAAACTCCTCGGAATGATTCAAAGTTTTGTAGACAACACCATGATCTTTGAGATTAACATAACCCTTTCAGCAATCGGTGTGGATCTCCGTCCCTTCCGCTACGTGCTTTTTTATTAATTCTATTAAAGTAGCATCTCTCTTATTTTCGGGACCGATTTCCAACCGATAGATGTAGGGATATCCTCTGTGGATCATTCCGAGGATCCATGATCCTTCCACTACACACCCTCGCTCGTATTTTTGACGGCCGATCTTGCACTCATCTATTTCTATATCTTCAGCGAAACCTCCGATAAGACCTTTCTTTTCGAATTTACGGTCAAGAGAAACCATGCAGATCTCCGTACAAAAAGAGAAGCGGTCTGCAACATTTTCCTGCGAAATCGACTGACCCTTTACGATGCAGCTTTCTCGGATCATTTCTTCAAAATTGAATCCTTTAGCGAGACAGTCTAAAATGACCATAGAGGCCGCTGCGGAAATGTGGCAACTCTCAAATCATGTATTTTCCGCAACGGTATTAGTATCACGGTACTTGCCTGCTTTATGACACAAGAACTGGCCGCAAGTAATTTTAGATTCCAAAAGAGTCATCTTCTTCTTGTGTTTTGAGCAAAATCGTTTAGTTGGAATAAGTTCGATTTGTCGCAACCACTAAAGTGATTTTTTTTTATTTTTTGGAGAATCATACTTGGACTGAAAATATTATGTGTTTCATCCATCTTGATTCGGACTCGGGAAAAGGAAACCTCGAAAATAATGAATGCAGGCTTTGCTTTGAAAGTTCATTACTGATCATATAAAAATTGAAATTTTACAACAGGTATACATTTATACGATATTGTCTATTCCTATAACCGATTTAGGTGTCTAGTTCGCTTTATCTAACGCAGCCTATTTATTCATATTTTTGTGCTCCTTTTAATTCATATATATGTTACGCTTTCGCGAATCATAATACTGTTTGGGTAACAAATTTTTCATTAAAAATCCACTAGATATGGTATATACATTTTGAGCTTAGACATAGGTACTAAAACTTACAAACTATGATGCTGAGGTCACTCTTTTTACCTATGTATCAATATGTGATATGGAATTTTATATTTCGTAGTAAACCGAGCTTCGTCCTTTGTTAATAGTTTTGCCTCCTGCACATCACGTACGATGGTAGTTCAATAAGTCCTTAGAATGAAGTATAAAAACAATTTTTTTTGGGTAAATTTTTTTTTATTTTTCAACATAATCTCCTTGGAGCTCTATACACTTGGTCAATCGCTTTTCAAGTTTTTTTAATCCTTCAGAAAAGTGCGTTTTCGGAAGTTCCTCAAAATAAGCACTTACAGAGACAATGACTTCTTCGTTGTCTGGAAATCTCTGTCCACCGAGCCATTTTTTCAAGTTTGGAAATAAAAAAAAGTCACTGGGGGCTAAATCTGGTGAATACGGTGGGTGTTCGCCCAATTCGAATTTTAGTTCTTCAATTTTAGCCATTGAAACGAAGCATGTGTGAACT
>NC_046665.1:81997381-82004919 GCF_010883055.1 Belonocnema kinseyi | reverse complement strand
TCCTGAACGTGGTTCGTCACTTATTGATGTACGACCACGCTTAAATTCATTTACCCAGTTATAAACCGTTGCTAAGGCAGGGGCATATGTGCCATGAACTGAATCCAATTCATTTTTTATCTCATATGGAGTTAAACCCTTTAAATGAAAATGTTTGATTACCACTCTGAACTCGTTTTTTTTTTCATTTTTCTTAACGAACAATTTTTTTTTTTCAATTGGTTATAAAAACACGTAAACTCAGAAGATGTGGACTGTGACTGCACCATATATCTAGTCGGGAGTGGTGCTGACTGAAAACAGATGATTTGGAGCGATTCGCGCGCCATATGTTGGTCATTCTAAGGACTTATTGAACAACCCTCGTACATTATGTATTTGATTTTCGTAAAAAATTTTGACCTATCATATATCTCTGTTTGTATATAAGGCATTTAAGTTTTCTATTGAGATCAACATTTCTCTCTCTAGGTTTTGCATCAGTTATCATCATAATACATTTGTTTTGTACTATCTGTATCTTACGTATATCACTTTTATTTGTATTGCTCTAGATTGGTGCCGCGTATAACGTCAGTCCTTTAATAATGACATTGTACAAAGTGGTTTTGTTTTTAATACTAATCTTACTTCTTCTACAGATTAGACAATATAATATACCAATCATTTTGGTCACTTTTCATTTAATCGCTTTTACATGTGCAGTAAAGCTTAGTCTATAATGAATTATTAAGCCAAGGTATAACACTTGTAACCTTAATTTAATAATTTTATCACCCATAATGAATTATGGTATTCTTGATATGATTTTGAAAAATTTTATTAATATATGTTGGTAGTTTATACTTTTTTTATTTGCAAATCAAGCTTTAGTGCCAAACGGTGTTCTCCAGATCATGGATTAACATTGCTGTAGATATTTTTTTATCAATGCTTGCACTAATAAAGTTGGTTACCCTAGCTAATTGTTGAACGGTATTTCTTTTTGGTCTAAAACTAAACTGTTACGGAATTAGAATTTTATGTTTTTTGTTCAAAAATGCTTATCCTGTTATATATAATTTTCTCGAATAATTTGTCTAGAGCAGGCAAAAGAATAATTAGTCTATAGCTTGCAGGGAAAAGTTTTTCCTTTCCTGCCTTATGAAACGGACGAACATTCGCAATTTTCCAGTTTTATGGGAAGTATGGCAACATCAGGCACGAATTAAACAGATATGTTAGTTGTAAAAAGGCTTATTTTGGCAAATTTTTTATGATAAAATTTTGTATATCATCCAGGCCTGTAGCCTTCCTAGATCTAGTCCTAAGTATTGCTTTCTTAATTACGCTCGGCTTAACCAGATCTTTATTCTCTTTATTAATGCTTTCGTTTTAAACCCTTGTATACTCAGCGTTGATCAACCTCTCGGTGTCATCATCCCTTGAGTTTTTGGTATTGAGAGAGCCATAGCTTTGTTGAAGAATTTCTGTCTTTTATTAGTCTTTTAATTTATTGGGGGAAAAGGTCTATGCTTGTCACTCATCACTGCTTAAAGTATTGAGAGGGTCATAGCTTTGTTGGAGCATTTCTGTCTTTTATTAGTCTTTTAATTTATTGTGGTAAAGGTCTATGTTTGTCACTCTTCACAGTTTTAGGTATTGAGGGGGCCATAGTTTTGTTGATGATACCGTGAAGTCTGTCAACGCAGGCATCTATTCTAATTTCATCGTTCAGCTTTGTTTCGAGCGCAAGCTCTTTATTAATAATTTTCCTGAACTTGGGCCACTTGGCCTATTTATTATTTAGAAAATTACGGATTTGTGTTTCAAAACTTTGCATGCAATCTAAGACAATTTTGATCGGATTATGATCTGAGGGCAGCTCATCAATAAAGCGTATAATGATCTGGTATTAATATTTCTAACATATTTCTGCTAGCATAATCCTGAAATATTTTGCCGCTTGCATTACACCGGAAACATTTTCATGCTATATTTTTAGAGTTTTAATCACCATAGAGAAAGACTTTATTACCTAGTTTAAAAATGAGGTTCAAATCCTCTGATTCTAAATTTTTTTGTGGTGGATTATATGCAGATAAAATTACTAGGTTGTGCAACATTCAAATTGCTACAGCTTCATTACTTTCTGTTTTTATGTCTACCTCACGGTATCGTATTGACATCTCAATTAAAATGAGGAATACCCCCCCCCCCTCTACTGTCTGATCTATCATTGCGAATTTTATTATAGCTCAGTACGTATATGCCATTGAAAATAATAGTTGAGAATACTTCTATCCTTTATAGGTCATTTTTAAATGAACTTAAACTCGCGATTAATAATTTTACCAACGTTAGCATCCTTGATATATTGCACGTGTTATTCAGCTTTTGAAGTTCCTCGGTGAGGTAGCAGAAATCCGTATTTAGCTGCTGTCCCCACTTTTGTGAGTTACTTTTCTCGCTCCTTGCTGCTCCTACGTGCTTGGCCAGTCTATTGGTTGTAAGCATCTCGCCCTTCAGATTGCTCCATATGTGCTTGGCTGCTCCTTGTGTTGTGAGCACCTTGGGGGTCGTGGATGTTATCGGTGAAAAACTTTTATGTGTTCTCTGGGGGGGGGGGGGCTCCACCCATGTGTGGCGCCTCACGTCATATGTCTTTTTGCTTTTAAAAGAGTCCACTTTTTCGAGATGTTTTAGGTAAGCTTCACACTTTGAGAAGTTTTCTGGGTGTGCTCACATACAGTTGACACACTGTACTGATTGTTCTTTATTTTTTGTGCACATACTGCACATACTGTAGCACGTCTTGTATTTTTAAACACTTCCCACTATTTATATCCGAGAACAGATATCTGATGCTTCTCAATTTTTGAATGTACACATCCACTCTGAACACCACCAAAAAATTTGTGTGGTACGCTTTTGCACTATTCACTTGGTCAATTTTCTGCTCCGGTTTGCGACATTTTTTATAGTCACATGTGTGCATTTCACGTCCTGGGCCAGCATATCGTCGTAGATCTCTCCCAATCGTATGGTTGGTAGTTCTTTAAGAACCAGATGTTTTTGTTTCTGGTCCTTGAAGCCATGGGTAAAGTATGCAGCTCCTTCCTTGTCGAGCTCGCGTTTTACCGCATTGTAGCCTTCTAGTGTGACCGTGCAAACTAAAAGTCCTTCCTTCGTGATTGCGACTTTTACGTCTTTGCTGTTTGTCTAGCCTTTGATTTTCTTTATCGTCTCCGCATAATTTGTAATAGCCCTTGTGATAACAATAGGCGGTATGTTTATCTTCTTTTCTTTCGCGTCACTTGCCTCATTTTCGTCATTCGGGCTTTCTTCGACACTTTCATCATCGATATCTGCGTAGTCGTCGCCTTTTTTGCGTTCGAGAGTTTCTGCCTCATCGTCTGAGAGTACTTGAAACCGGTTTTCGGTAGGAACTGGTTCTGCGGATGGTCTTGACCGTTTACTGCTCCTCATTTTCGCTAATTGTCACTACTTTGGAACTTTTTCTCGTTAATGTTCGGATATGCGCCAGACACTATCATCCAAAACTAACAACTATTCACTAACTAGTCACTAACAACAATTTACAGTTATTGACCAATACTCTGTGAAACATAATCAAATATATGCACACAATATAAACACGCCCGTAAGTACTATCAGCGCGGACGATAGAGAAAGACCTGTCGCTTATTGCATTGAAAGCTGTTACATTTCATCAGATGCATCACTAATTTTCTCCAAAACTATCACTCGTAGAAAAAAATGTTATAACAAAAAATGTGTATCTTAATAAGATCTACAACTTTTACTAAAAATATTTTTCAAAATTTTGTGTATTGGCTGAGCTAAACGAAAAAAACCTTGATTTTAAAGTTTTTTTTTCATAAAAATCGATGTATCACTAATTTTCGCGAAAACTATAGCTCGCAGATTAAAATGTTGAGAACAAAAAATGGGTAACTTGATAAGTTATACAACTTTTTTGAAAGTATTTAGCGATATTGTCCATATTGGCTTGTATTAACGCAAAAAGCCATGATTTTTATGGTTTTTTTCATGAATATCGATTATCACTAATTTTCGCGAAATTTATCACTCTTGCAAAAAAATCTATGTTACAAGAAGTATGTATTTTGATAAGATATATACTTTTTGATTGAAAGATTTTGCAGAATTTTCCATATTGGTTTAAATAAACGCAAAAAACCATGATTTTTATGGTTTTCCCCTGGTTTCGCCATTAACATCGCCTTGTCGCCAATTTTAACTATCATATTCGTAACCAGCGCGTCAAAATACATAAGTAATAAAAGTTTAAAGAAAATCGGAGAATTCAGCTATTAGGAACTTTATCCTAAATGTGAGCATAAAGAATAAGTAATCGACCAGTGACTTAGAGGAAAATTTTCTTGAATATGAATCAGTGATTTCAATTTTGGGAACTGTTCTAACTGCACTTCCATCGCGCAAGAAATTCTTTTTGTTACTGTTAGCGCGCATATTTTAAATTATATAAATATTCAAATGTTTTATTTATAATGAATAATGATTGGAAAGTGCTTCAAAAGTAATTTATTAATCCTGAAATAGAATTTTGGAGTGACAGATAAAATTATAGTGTGATTTTATTGCAAAAAAACGTTGTTTATTTTGACTTTAGAAAAAAACAAAAAAATGTTTTATTACGCTGAATTCGGAATTCATAACGTATTTTTAAGTAAAATCGAATTATTTTGTTATCTGTTATTCCAAAATCTTGTTTTAGGTTTAAGAAATTACTGTTTGTGCATTTCCTAATCATTATTTATTATAAATATTAAATTTGAATAATGAATTAATAATATTTAAAATCAGCGCGCTAATAGTAACCAATCGTATTGCTGGCGCGACGGAAGCGCAGTTCAAAAAGTTTCGAAGATTGGGAGCACTGATATGAATAAGCCTTTATCTTTACAAGTTTGTTACAGAACCTGCAAATGATATTTCTCAATAATTCATTATATCTCTTTAATTGCGGTAATATTTTGTCATGTCATGATCTTCATTGAGCTATGTCCATCAGTGTTCCATGACATGTGTGCTTTAAGGTAAATATTGTGTTATTCATAAAAAATTGTCCAAGTGAGCAAAGCGAAAAATAAGTTCTTTAGAAGTAGGCTCAATTACATTTGAGATCCTTTAGAACCCCAAGTGTGGTATCATTTAGAGCTCATTTATCGTTTTGGGTTCCTTTTCAGCAAATGGGGTTCATTTTTGTTGCAGCTCCTTTGGAACAAAAAATAGGTTCCAGTGGAAACTCCAGTTTTTTCTGTGTAAACATAATGTAGAAAAGTTTGCATTTTGGAAAAAATCAAGAGCGAAGCACAAGATATGTGATGAGAATGTTTGCATTAAAGCCGAAGGAGCTTTAACAAAAGATAATTCGCAATCAACAAATTACAATTTTGTCGTTGCTTTGACCTTTAATTTTAGAAATTGTGTGCACAAATGTGGGGAAAGTACAAAGACCGAGCATGCAGCGGGAAGTAAATACGAGGTGTGTTCAAAAAATAAGGTGACTATGGTTTTCTCAAAAAATATTCATTTATTCCTCAATATTTATGTTGTCCCCTTCAAAGTAATCCCACTCAGATATAATTCACTTGTGACAACGCTTTTTCCAATCATCGAAGTACTTCTGATAATCATTTTGTGGTATAGCCTTGAGTTCTTTCAGCGATGCAGTTTTTATCTTCTCAATCGTTGAAAATCGATGTCCTTTCATGGGTCTCTTCAGTTTTGGGAAAACAAAAAAGTCACTGGGGGCCAAATCCGATGAATATGGAGGCTGGGGCATGACTGCGGTGCTGTTTTTGGTCAGAAAATATTTCACCAGCAACGATAAATGAGCAGGTGCATTATCGTGATGCAAAAGCCACGAATTGTTTTTCCAAAGTTCCGGACGTTTTTTGCGTATCGCTTCTCGCAAACGGCACATAACTTGAAGGTAATACTCCTTATTGACAGTACGACCCTGTGGAAAGAATCCTTGATGCACTACGCCACAGTAATCAAAGAAGACAGTGAGCAAAACCTTCACATTTGACCGAACTTGGCATGCTTTTTTCGGTCTTGGAGACTCAGGATGCTTCCACTGAGACGATTGGGCTTTAGTTTCGACGTCATAACCATATATCCACGATTCATTTGAAGTTATAACCCTTTTGAGAAAATGCGGATCATTCTTGACTTCATTCAAAATCTCCTGAGGGATGGTCATGCGATGGATCTTTTGATCAAAATTAAGCAGTTTTGGAACAAATTTCTCTGACACACGTCTCATGCCCAAAACGTCCGAAAAGATAGCATGGCATGAGCCAACCGATATGACAACATCTTCAGCAACTTCTCTGATGGTAATTCGGCGATTTTGTAACACAATTTCTTCCACTGCTTGAACGTTTTCATCTATTGTTGACGTACTGGGACGACCAGGGCGAGGTTCGTCTTCGACATGCTCTCGGCCTTCTTGGAACAGCTTGTACCACTTATACACATTTTTCTTACTCAGAGTAGACTCACCGTTTGCAACTGTCAACATTTCAAGAGTTTTAGAGTACTGGATTCCATTTTTCACACAAAATTTAATGCAAACTCTTTGCTCCATTTTTTTCAAAAGAAGAAAATCGCCGAGCACACCAAACCCTTCTAACCATTTACGCCTCTGCCAGAAAAACAAGACGAGCTATATAGTAAAAACTGTGAACATATGCTCGTGACGAGTGTACCAACACAACAAAACAAACAATTTTAAACTTGAATGTACGTAGCCCGCGAAATGCAAGAACCAAAATTCGCGTACCCCATACCTGCTGAAACTTGCAAGCGATAAGAATGTGGCCGCGTAGCGGGCACATTGTTTTGAAACTCCCTCAAGGTAAGTATAGGTGCCATCGAAATTAAATATATTTAAAAAAAGCAATATACCAGCGGGTGCCCATAAAAATGCATTTAGGTATCCTATATATTTTTAATAAATATATATTTTGGATTGCATCAGAAACAAATCAATTTAAAATGCCGTTAAGTAATTGATGAAAAGAATATTCCTTTCACTTTTACTGTTTCAATATGAATAATTTATCATTCATTTTAAAAATATTTTCTTAAATAGGATCCAAAGCATGCATTAGGAAAATTTCTTAAGGGTAATATGTGTGAAAAGGAACTGTAGGACACTTTCTTACTTTAATGGTCTTAGGGGGCGCCAACCAAGGGAGCGCAGTCAAGAAACCCCGACTGCGACCCCATACCAGACAGCCACTGCGCAATTCGCTTATATCCATTTGCATCAGAAACATCCAAATGGTTAAAATTTCAATACCCGCATCTTTGTTAACGGTAATTTCTATAAGACAAAACGTGAGTGTTAGTTTTTGTGAATTTAAGATTCATATATGGTAAATGTGAAGTTTCACATAACCCACAGATGGTAATATATTAATTTTTCACTTTCAGTGAAAACGAGTTTTTACCAATTTAAATTAAAAGAAAAAACTCAG
>NC_046665.1:81996005-81997281 GCF_010883055.1 Belonocnema kinseyi | reverse complement strand
TTTGGTGATTTATTGAAATTAATAATTTTCTATCGGACATATCGTTCCTCTCTCGGTTGATGCTGATTCATAATCGCTACTGAATGGGTCCGAGAAAAAAATTACGTGGACGCTTAAAAAAGTTGATTTGTCATTCAAAACTCACTGTAACCTAAGGACGACTATCTGGAATTCCAGTGACAGATACGCAATTAAGAAAACCTCAAAACCCATTCAAATGCATGTTAATCAATTTTTGTTTCCTGGACATTTAGTCGATGAATTTAAGGTTAATACTTTATTTTTTAATATTTGACAAGATTTGAAAGCATCGAAGATCTTGTTGTTTTCACACACTCTGCTTTACTGACTTGAATATACATGTGTATTAATTTTACAGCATGATTTTTTCTTGAAATTAATGTACGGTATATGCAAATGAATTTACTGACATGTATATTAAATATTAAATTAGATATTTTGAATAGTGATTTTTACATCATCTACTTACAAAAATCTAAACATTTCCACAATAGTCAAAGTCTTTAGGATTTTTTTATGAATTTAGTAACCTAAAATATTGCAACAACCCCGCCCCCTTTCTCCCTCACCTAATCCTTTAAAAGCCATTTTTTTAGCAGTGAGACCGATTTAAATTTTCCTAGAAAAATGCTATGATTTCGAGCCAAAATCTACACATTCATCAGATTGATTAACCCCAAAGTTTTAAAAAACACTAAATGAGCCAGGGGGTGATGTTTCTATATCCCTCCGAACCACCCCTGCACATCCTAGCAATGATCTAAGAAAATTTAGATTGAACTAACTGTAAATAAGGGTCTGAGGGGGGGGGGGGGTATTATTACCGGCCTTCATTTTACTGTGTAAAAAATCA
Organism: Belonocnema kinseyi; assembly: GCF_010883055.1. NCBI lineage: Eukaryota > Metazoa > Arthropoda > Insecta > Hymenoptera > Cynipidae > Belonocnema > Belonocnema kinseyi. Next base: position 81,996,407 of record NC_046665.1, on the reverse strand, counting down.
TAAATACTTTGAACATTATGGACATTTTCAGATTTCTGTAAGCATTGTTCTTTGAAAATTTAGATTTTCAATTTTGTAATAAAATATTTAGAAAATTACGGTACATAATTGCATAAATGCTGAAGTAATAATTAAGTGTATAGTAGGGCGGAGTGAAAATGATCAAATTAGCCGAATCGTTTGAGCTGAACAAAAAAATTTGTGGGTTGACATCCGAAAAAAGTTAAAAAAAATTTTGGAATCGGCTAATACCTTCTGTTCTCTTTTTTGATTTAAAAATTTTGAATACATTCAAATACATTTTTGATTCAGATTATATACCTGCTTTTGAAACCAAGAAGGATTTTAAGAAAGGTTGATTAAAACAGCCGCAAAAAGCGTTTCTAACAACATTATGTATAT
>NC_046665.1:81988995-81995905 GCF_010883055.1 Belonocnema kinseyi | reverse complement strand
GGGGGGGGGGATTTTGTACATAAAATGAGTCCATCAGCGAATTCCTACAAAAATATCGTTCTGCCGCAATAACACCATAATTTTTTTCGTCTAAAGGCTCAGTTTTAGCAAGTCGTCAAAATCACTAAAAAAACATGAAAAAGTTTCAGGTTCTATGTATTCGATCCAAACTCAATCCAAAAAACATGTTTTTTGCCATTTACAAAAAATTCTAAGTTGAGCAAAAAATTTGTTTAATTTATAATATTTTATTAGAATTCAGTAGCAAAAACTGTACATAGAAAAAATTGGCTATAATTTTCGAAACAATAAGGAAATTTTTTGGAAAGCGCCGGAAAGCGCCATTTTCCGGCGTCGCCTCGACCGACAATTACATGTGATCTGAGACATATCTTATTTTACTGATCTAGGTATGTGATATACAATTTTAAAATTATTCTCCAAACTCTTTATTATTGTAGAAAAAAGACAGGGGGACCTAAAACTGGCAAAAATCGATCATTTTCTAAGTAACACCTGCCCTTAAATTTCTGTTATATTCGACTTCCAGTGGGTGCAGTTCCGAATAGTGAAAATTGGCGATTCGGCGATTTTCATGGTGAAATTGCGAAAAAAACCATAAAAATATGTTTCTTTGCGTTTATCTCAGCCAATATGCAAAATCTCGCCAAATATTTCCAATAAAAGTTGTAGATAGTACAAAAATACACATTTTTTGTGTGACACATTTTCTTCTACGAGTGATAGTTTCTAAGAAAATTAGTGATATCTTGATTTTTATGAAAAAAAAAAACAATGAGCATTCTCCATTAGTTTCGGTTGGGTACCTACTCACGCTTTTCACCACGGCAAGGTTGGAGCATTTTGGAAAGCATTTTTTTTGTATTTTTAAATTTTTTAAATGTTTTTTTTTACTTTTATGATTTTTAAATATATTTTAATTTATTTTAATTACAAATTCTGAGTATATTCTATTTATTGTATTGATTGTATACTGCTTATAAGTTTGTTTATAATAGTCTGCTGAGTATATTTAGTGGCCAAGATAATATGCTTTTATGTTAGTAGTTAATTCTTTAAACGGATCAGAAACTAAGCCACAAAAATTCGCAGAGATGCTCTGCAATATTGCTCTTACGCACTCCTCCTCGTGAAAGAAATCGTCGCATCCACCGCCAATATGACTCGATGTTTTGTGTATGCGCTCCGCAATTGTTCGGAATGATTCACAGTTTTGTGGACAAATCCATGATCTTCGAGATTAATGTATCCCTTCCAACGATCGGTGGACAGATTTCCAACCGATAGTTGTAGGAGTGTCCTCTATGGATCATTCCGAGAATCCATTATTCTTCTACTACACGTCCTCGCTCGTATTTTCGACGGCCGATTTTGCACTCATCGATTTCAACAACTTCACCAACACCGCCGATGCGACCATCCTCTTCGAAGTTGCTGTCAAGAGCAAGCATGCAGACCTCTCTACAAAATGAGAAGCGGTCTGAAACTGTTTCTCGAGAAATCGATTGATTATTTATAATGCTGCTTTCCCGGATCGTTTGTTCAAAATTAAAATTTAACGCAAAACAATACGCAATGAGCGTACAGGCCGCTGCAGAAATGCGACACCTCTCAAACCACGTGTTTTCTGCAACGGTAATACTGTGACGATATTTGTGTATTTTATAACAAAGGAAGGATCCGTAAACATGTTCAGACTCCACAAGAGTCATCTTCTTCTTATGTTTTGAGCAAAATCGTTCAGACAGAATTAATTCGATTTGTCGCAACCACTGAAGAGTTGTTTCCCTTTCTTGGAGAATCTTAGGTAAACTAAAAATATTATATGTTTCATCCATCTTGACGATGACTCAAGAGAGGAAAATCTCGAAAATGATATTGCACGCAAGAAACATACGCCCTTAAGTATTATGAGCGCGGATGGTGGAGAAAGACCTGTCACTAATTGCATTGAAATGGGTAAATTTGTTACATTTCATCAAATATATCTGTGATTTTCTCGGAAACTATTACTCGTAGAAAAAAATTCAAACGGGTTGAATTACGCGTATAAGACGGGTTGCTGACACGGGGGGACGGTTCACACTCGAAAACGAAAAGAGCATGATTTTTATGGTTTTTTTTTCATAAAAATCGAGATATCACTAATTTTCTTGAAAACTATCACTTGTACAAAAAAATGTATTCTACAAAAAATGTGTATTTCTGTAAGATCTACAACTTTTATTGAAAGCATTTTGCGAGATTTTGCAAATTGGCTGTGATAAACGAAAAAAAACACATTTTTATGGTTTTTCCGCGATTTCACCATGAAAATCGCCTAGTCGCCAATTTTCACTATCATTTTCATAATGAGCGCGTCAAAATACAGAAGTATACGCAGTGTGAAGGAAATCGTCATGTTCACCTATTCGGAACTTTATCCACAATCGTTTTTATTTCAATCCTTACGAATTTCTCAAGCGTTCCAGAGTAAAGAAGAATAATCAGTATTTACATTTAAAGAAACTGAATTCAGAATAAATAAAAGTTAATATTCCTTTTTATGAGAGAGCAGATTCGGTTAGAATTATAATTATAATTAGTTTATGAAATGCCTAGGGCTTTTGCAATCGCAATAAATAAGTCATCAGGTTGAAGTTTAAAAAAACAGGTATATATTTTAAAATACAATAGACTAATAGTTGATATATTATAAATTATACATTAATTCAGAGGTTTACATGCTAAATGCTGTATATAATGTGTATATCGGTTACTTTCACGTAGTGCATCTTCGAAAAAATTACATTGAAATTGTTAGTTTAAGACTTTAAGTAATTTATGTGTTCAAATTATAAGAAAAACATCAATATTAAAATTTTCATAAATTTGGCTCAAAAGATATTACCAGTTTTAAGTCATTTTCTTATGAATTTTTTCAATTTCGGAATGTAGATTCATTGAAGTGGTATCTAATGGCCTGTGAAATTAGAAACAGGGCGACTATTCCAAAGTTTTCGTGATAATACCTTGCAAGACCAATGAAAAATATTAAAAATTACATAATGTAATTGTCAACAGGACTTCAGGGCCACTGATTATGATTGGATTCACGATAAGATCCATATTTCTTAAAGGATTCTTGAAAATATCCATGATCACGATCGGTTTGACGAACAGATCCAAAATGGTTATGTGTAAGATATTGAGGTGAATTACTTTGTTTTACATAATGTTCTGGTGATGCCGTTCTAGAGTTTGGGTTATAGTTGGGAAGTTGGATTTGTTGAATGCGTTTATAAGGCATATCTATATGATTATCATCACCTGCTACACTGCGTGCTTTTATTCCATCAGTTAAAACATTGTAATCTTTCAAACCCACCATAACTGTTGGTGCATCATCATCCCGTACTCTTAATGGACGATTATGTTCTTCTATTAATACTCCTGTGATGGCATTTCCGTATATTCCAAAACTAACTAGTCCATGTAATTTTTGATTATGACCCCACTCGTCGACGTAATAATTTGTAGGAGGATATTGAGGTCTTTTTGTCAATCTCTTATATCCAAACTTTTCTTTCATCCGTTGCATCATCTGTGAACTTAATTCTGCAAGAAATAATAGAAAGTGCTTTTATATAATATTCAGATTCATAAAACAAATTTATGGAATCATTAATGCAGTAGCGGAAGCAAGACTGAGGAGTTTTAGAAAATTGAATTTGATATAAACAAAAATCGACCATTCAGACTGAACAGAAAAAATTGAAGCCTTGGTATAGATAACGTTCGATTAACACAATTTTTGTGTTCATGTGGAGTCCAAAAGAGTTATTCTTTTATGAAAACTGTTGTTCTACTTCGTGGAAGCGAAGTAATCGCTACAGTCAAAACTATAATTCGAAAAGTAAATTTAAAAAGAAATGTCAAAATACTTAATGTTATTTACTTCGGACCAATCTAAACCTCAAAAGTATAGGTGTTTTTCCAAAGATAACTTTAGGACTTTTAAACAGGAATAAGAAAAGAAAATTGCATTTCCTTACGAGTGGAAAAATTGGTAAATTTTGAAAATAATGATTCTTTTTTTTTCAAAATAATGTTTAATATTACCAACTCTCGAAGTTTTACTACTTACACTTCTATTTTGTTTTTATTTACGAATTTAAGAAAGCTTGTTTAGCTTTATTTTGAGTTAATATTTTTTTAACAGTTTAGCGATTGCAGCACCTTCGCGAATTAGAAAAATAGTTTCAAAAAAAGAATAACCTTGCAGAATTCCATAGACGCAAAACTTGCGTTAATCCAAATTTATTTCAGCCGAGGATTCAATTCATAGATAAAAAGGGGTTATGTGCTGGATGTTTTAAAGATAATGAATAATTTATTATGTTATAAACGTTAATTAAAAAGATTTCTCTTTATCTATTCTTCATGGAATATATAAATAAATAGATACGCTTTTAAATAAATCAACAAAAAATCATTAGTAGGAATAATATGTATTTGCTAGATAAAAACTAACACTTGGGTAAAAAAAACTGAATGCGCTGATTTGGCTATTTTATGATAATCATTAAACGAGTCTTGTTCTTCTGACATAATAATAACTAATTATTACAGACCGTAGCAGGATAAGCATGGTCTGGGTGCCCCTGCTCGGGTATGATGACAAAAGTTATAAACAAATTTCGAAAAATAAAAAATCCAATTTTCTCGAAAACGGCTTTACCGATCAAGATGGTTAAAATATATGTTAAAGAGGGTACTTTGGGGATTCGGAAAAAATCAAGAACCAATTCTGTTGTTAATACGGAGATAAATAAAAAAACTTAATAATTTTTTTAATGAACTATTTTTTATCAAAGAATTACTTCATAGTTTGAAAAAATAAAAAATAATAGTTGGCCCCTTAAATGTATGCAATTTCATTAGAGATTGGGGCCACCTAAATATTTAGCGTATGATGCATTAATTTATACGCAATGGTGTAATAAAAACCAGATGCAACAGCATAATTCAAATAAAAACACATTTTATTGTGAATTCTCCAGTTACATTGTCAATTGGTTATAAGTAGATAGAAAAATACTTCTCTTCGTTTACTGATGATATTCGCCAAACTAATTTCATGTTTGCCCAGGATGCACCACGTGGAGGTCGTTAGTCAGATTCGCATCCTTTACTTTATTTACACTATATATAACTACTATAAACATGTAGGGGAGCGGCGGCTAATGTGGCGCACATGTTATAAAAAGCTCCGTTAAAAGTTAAATGTGTTGAAAACTGTTGTAAAATAATAAAGAACACGTAAATCAATATCTTATCTGCCCTATGCGTATGATTATTATTGAATTTACGTCTATTAAAGTAGTTAATTATCAAGTTGCACAAAAAGTGTTCCTGCGCCAAGTTATAATTCCTGGTTGGCTAACGTGGCGCGCTCTTAGTGTAGGTTCGGTAAGCGAAGTAAAAGTTGTTTACGGAGTTCAATGAAATTAATTTTGGGTGAAAGATGGGTTTTAATAAAAACTTATAAATTGTGTGCAACTTGGACGTATATATTATGTTTTTTTAATCCGGAAAAATGCTACTGTACTTTTTCACTACTTTTTGGTCACTTTAAAAATACACACATAACCCCCCAAAATAAATTTTTACAATAAGATTTGAGTGATTAGTTTTATTGAGCAAATTTTTTCAATATACAAAACAGTACACATAAAAAAATACAGTACAGTAAATACTTCTCGCTATAAATCAATCAATTTCTGTAAATGAGGCTGCGCTACATTAACCGCCGCGCCACATTACCCGCCGCTCCCCTATAAATAACTTAACAAAACATATATATACTATATAAACAACCGATATCAAACTATTTAAACATATAAAATTCATATTAACAAGACATAAATGTATATTATTTTAAAGCTACGGTTTAGTCGTCGTCAGTTTTCTTCGATGACAGAACGAATATTCTGTTTTGTGTATAAATCACTGAGGATCTCAGCTAGTCTTAACGACTTTTGATAAATACCTCAATTTCGCCGGGAGCGGGTGCTAATCTGAAAAACTACACCCAATCCCAGCGAAATCGCGGTAAAATTTCAGCCACAACCACGTCTCATGACCGTGAGATAGGTGGTTACAATCTGTAACGAAATCAATACGACTATCCAGCAAAAGTCTCGTGCACCCTGAGGACACGGAGCGACCCAAGGACGACCGCCTTCTGCATTTTCCCGCAATTGTTTTAGCATATTGTTAAAATGCAGGGATGCTTTTCAGGCTACTAACCAGTGAAAGCTTGGCACCTCCAAGAGCGCCGATGATAAGGACGATTAGTTTAACAGAATATTCCGGGTACAATCGTTGCAACTCCCTTATAAGGTCTCGATACCTCTCTTTCTTTTCATTCTCCTTGGTTATGATGTTTTTGTCAGCTGGCGCCGAAAATTCGATAACGAACATGGTTCGTTGCTCGAAGTCAAAGAGAAACATGTCAGTCCTCGAGTGGGCAACAGAAACAATTGTCGAGAATATAAAGTTCCAGTACATGCGGCACTTCTCATTCTCGGCAGTTGACTCGATTTCCCTAGGAGCATTTAGAAGGGCGATATTAAGGTTGATGCCGTTAAGAGTGACAGAGATGGTAATAAAGCACTCTTAGTGCCGCATTGTGACTCAGGATGTAGGTTGTTCCCGCATGAGTGGGACAACTAGAAAGTATGTGTACCAAATGCTCGGGGTGTGCATGGCACGGCCTGCAGCTATCATCCACAGATTTAGGGAAATGTACGAGGGTAGTTCAATAAGTCCTTAGAATGAAGTATAAAAACAATTTTTTTTGGGTAAATTTTTTTTTATTTTTTAACATAATCTCCTTGGAGCTCTA
>NC_046665.1:81986740-81988895 GCF_010883055.1 Belonocnema kinseyi | reverse complement strand
GCGAAATTCGTGAAATCGCTGCGCACGCATGTAACGGATTTCGCTGCGGATTTTTTATGTGAAAGTACTCTATGAAAGAAGACGATTAACCAAGTTTCACCTCATTCGCCGAAGACAGCAAGATTTGACAGCCCTTGGAAGTTCGGAATTTCGGGAAAAAACCGCCATTTTCGAAAAATTCTAGAACCCTTCAGTATTGATCATTTTTGATCCACAAGGTCGCAGTTTTTTAGTTATTACCCCAACTCTAATTTAAAATCCATTCTAATGCTTGTACACAATTTCAGCGTGTGCACAGAACAATCAGTACTTGCAATTTTTCTAAAAAATTAAAGGTATTTTCCGGACGCTACTGTATCGTTAATTAATCTTCTTTCGGGGAACAGAGTACATTTTAGAACTTTTTTAGTCAAAAATAGCGGGGAAATGAATTCAAAAATTTTAGGACGTTCTAAAACAATTTGGTTGTTTGGATAATTCGCAAAAAGATTAATATCCCGTGCAGAAATTGCCCAACTTATTACCAAGTTTTGATCTGGGCCCGATCGGATTTTCCACATGTGGCCGCAAGGGGGCAAATGGTGTGGCTCGCGTCGAAACCGCGTCGGATCGGCTTAGGTTAGATAAGATTATGTCAAGTTTTCTATTGTCGTTATGATACTGTTTTGTTTACATCGAACTTAAAATGCCAAAAGCAAAAAGTACATTGCACGTTCGGAAGCACAGAATTGTCAGTGAGATTTTTCATATACGCAAAGAAGACGAGGATAAACTTCCGAAAAGCGCTTACTTCCGACTGATTCGAAACTTCGTATACCTATGTATTTTGACGCGTTGATCACAAGTATGCTAGTGAAAATACCCGAAAATTTGGTTTTCAGGGACCAAAAATCCCAAAAAATAAAAATTTAATGTTTTTCCTATTATTTCAGTCAATAATAATAATGAACAAAAAAGTTTTTAATAAAAGTTGTAGATCTCTCAATAACACACATTTTATGTTACATATGTTTATACTCTACGACTGATAGTTTTCGAGAAAATATACGATAAATATGAAAAAGTACAGAAATACTGCAAAAATTTAGCAGTTTGACTTAAATAGTAAGAAAAAAATTATAAAAGTTATAAAATTATAACAACAATATGTATTTTTAAAAGATTTAATAGTTTTTACCGGTTTTTGGAATTTTTTTAACAGATTTTTCAGATACTTATATTGTCAAGGTCGAATGACATACATTGCGAAATTAGTGACTTTTCAGATTACGGACGTCCGACTTCATATGTTCCTCTCAAAATGCATGAAAATCATTTCCATTCATAAAATTGTACGTCAACTTCCTATGTATTCACATTGCTTGAAAACATTACTTTATACAGAATATATGAATTTCCGGGTTAGTAATAATATTATAGATTACATTAGACAATTTTACATTACATTGTACAACTTTACAATTGTACAATTTTACAATTACAATTTTAAAAAATATTTATAATTGAAAAAGATATATGAATATACGCGTGTGTGTGATATCTCTAAATTTGAACATTGTTTTTTTTAAGCATTATAGTTTTCTCCGAAATGCAAGCTCTTAACGATAAATTCAAAGATTACAAACTGCTCAATAAGGTAGAATATTGAAAAATTGAAGTTTTGTGAAACACAAAGTCTGAAAGATATATTATTAAAAAAACGTTGTAAATTTACTAATTATTGAAATAAAAAATTAAAGGGGCCAGATCGGGCCTCTATTTTAAATGCCCAGTTCTGAGCCCTGTCGGGTAGGACGTCCGGTAGGACCGGCGCACAGTGGGGTGAAATCGGAAAACGAGGTTCAAAATGACATTTAGAACGCAATTATGCACCGATTTTAGAATTTTTTTTGAAAAATTCCGAACTAAATTTTTCAGAAAATGGTGTGAGTAGATATTTTATTTTTTTTGTTTATTTAATTTTTATTTTAATGCAAACATCGAAAAAAATGTCGATTTTTCTAATTTCATTTTTTATCTTCTAGACAAAATTTTTTTTATACTTCTCGTCTCATGAATTTAGTGCACAGGGGTATAAAAAATATAAAAAAATTCTTAACTTGCATAGTTAATTGTTATAAACAAATTGTATTAACAAATACTCGACATTAAGGGT
>NC_046665.1:81976136-81986640 GCF_010883055.1 Belonocnema kinseyi | reverse complement strand
GTTCTGAATTTTTCAAAAAAAAAAATTCTAAAATCGGTGCATAATTGCGTTCTAAATGTCATTTTGAACCTCGTTTTCCGATTTCACCCCACTGTGCGGCGCCCCACCAAAATTTCTGTACGGGATTCAGTACTTTCGTTAGGTGAGAATAAGCGGCTGAGGTTATCTCGGCAAAGCTGAATGCTCTGTAGTTTTTCATTGTTTTTAGGATAATGTTGTCAATTTGAAAGATAATGTGTTTAAAGAGTGTACAGTACAAAGTACTCTGAAATTAAAATAAGTTCTGCAATAGTTTCCTTTTTATATTCCGATTAGAAAGTTTAAGTTTAAAGTTCACATTTAAGTTAAAAAATGATTTTGCATGTCATTGATCTTACTTGAAAGTGATCATGTACTATATTTGAAAATTTTAGTTTCAAATCAGATGGAAATTTGAATAAAGCGTCTTATGTTACTAATAAAGTCACTTGCAGCAGACTCATAAGCAAGAAGAAATCCAAAATTTAGGCTAGTTTCATGATTTGCTTGTTAAAGTATCATATGTACATCTTTAAAATATCAGATATATATTATAAATTCAAAAGTTTTTAAAACTGACACTTGAATAAATGTGTGCATTTTATTTTGAACTAATTGAACTCCGTAAAAGGAAATTAATTATCAAGTATACACTTGTTTATTTCAATATTTTTTATTTCAGATTAGATAACTGATTTTTAAAACTTCGTCCAATCTAGAAAAGCTTTAAGTAAGATCACTGACACGCAAAATCACGTATTTTCTCAAAAAACATATAAGTACCTACGATTGAATGCAGTTCGAAGTTATAGGTTTGTTTTGGAGAACAGGTGGCAATGAGTCCATTACGTGGCACCACCTCACTACTATGCCGGCGGCTGGGCTGCCACGCAACATAGTCAAAACACCAAAAGAAAAAAATTCATATCTGTGGAACGAGGTCCAATACCTTTCACGTCTTTTTTTAGTTTTGTTTAGAGATGTTTGGAAATTATTTTGTGCAAGTTTCGTGAAAATCGGTTTCGTCAGAAAAAACATCTTGGGGTAAGGTACACTACCCAATACTGGGACAAACCATAATTTCGACCTGATAGTGGGTCAACGTGCTTAAATCAATTTTATTTATTTGAAAATGCCTTTAAATATTAGTGTTTTTGGCCTTAAATGATATTTTTCACAATAATGTTCAAAAGCGAGTCGATACTTGAATTATTTCAATAATTTATTCATGGAAAATAAATGATTTAAACGTGCGATGGTGATGTGGTGACTTTATCGCTCAATTTGGATGAAACCAATGCCAAAATACGATATCGATGACAGTGATTTAAAGGAACATTTCAAAGTTTTTATGGAAATGAAACGTAATATAAGTTTAGATTAGACGCTTATCTATGAAATCCACCCTGTGGGCATACAAGTCCCAAACTTGTCCTATATAGGTCTTTCGGCGGACGTCTTAAGGACGTCCTGAGGACCTTATAAAGACATGAAAAGATCCAAAGGATGTCTTAAAGACGTCAAATCATATGACATAGAGGTACTTTCTAAGGACGTCTTTAGGACGTCTCAGTGCCCATTAGGCACTTTAAAAAATACCAAATTTATTATTCATTTTTCAATAATCAGTTGTCCTGGTATCATGACATGATTCCGTACCTAACCGTAATTCTGGACAAAATGTCAGCCTTGCCTAAACTTTACCGTCACTCTTTCCAAGCGACAGTAGAAGCTGGTTAGGCATAAGGCGACCGTGAGATGTATTAAAAATTATTATTATTATTTAATTTCACGTATTCTTCAAGAGCTTGTATTTTATTATTGTTTTTTCGAGTTATAATAAACTTTAAATTGTATGCGAAAACAGTATATATGAAAGATGCACGTCAAAGTGGGTATTTTAACCTACACAATTTTATGAGGTAAATATTAATATTCATAGAGCTTAAATTTGGATGAAAATTATTTATGATGTTTATTCTAAAATTCTTTTGATAAATTTTAATTTTCAGACGTAAATTTCAAACTGTCCAAAACGACAAAAAATAAAAACCCGAAAGTCAAGCAATACTCATCAAAAGCAGAAACAAAGAAGTCGTAAGTTAATTCTCAACCAAAAAGATGAATTTTCTAAATAAAATTATCAAATAATTAACTGAAACAGGTTAATTTTAAAACAAAAAGATGCATTTTTAACAGAATAGTTTAACTTTCAACCAAAAAAAATAATCTCAAGTTAAAATCGTGAACATTTAATTGAAATACTTAAAATTGTAAACAAGAAGATTAATTTCCGACACCAAAAATACGATTTTCCAACAACATATATGAATTTTCAACAAAATGGTTGAATATTAAACCAAAAAGGTCCATTTTTAACCTAGAAGATTACTTTCTACCAAAAACTCACCCCGTTCGTTCTATTTATTCCACAGTGAAAAAAAGTGTTCAAAATGATATCGAAATTAATATCATTTTGATATGCAACAAAAATGATACCGAATTCAAGAGCATTTTGATCGGCCGGAGTGAATGATTGGCTTTTGAGAATATAATGGTCTGATTCGGGATCATGTATAAAGTCAAACCAAGATGGCTAACGTTCTTAGAGTACTTTAGTTCATATGCAAACTTTCTATGGTTTCTAATCGTGCAGTGTAATTGAAAAGTTGAAAAAATAATGAAATCTGATATTAGAAAATATCAACTGAAGAATAGTTGGTATTCTAGAAGTACTTCCTTAAAAAAAAATTATTATTTTTTTATTTATCTCCTTATTATAAACAGAATTGGTTCTTGAACTTTTTCGGAACCCCCTTACTACCCTCTATAACATATACATATTTTAACCATCATAATTGGTAAAGCCGTTTTCGAAAAAATTTGATTGTTTGGTTTTCGAAATTTGTTTAGAACTTCTGTGAAAAAAATGTTTTCAGTTGGTACTTTTGGGAAAATTTGTGTCACAGTGTTAGTCACTGCCCCCCCCCCCCCATATAGATCATATTTGATCGGGGGCACCCAGGCCATGCTTATCCTGCTACGGCCTTTTGTTAAAGAACTTAAAAAAAGGACATTTTGTAAACATTACTAATAACAATATAAATGGTTACACAAGAGCGCCTGTATACCAAGGATTGACTTAATAATTCAAAGAACGGCTGGCCCACGCTGTTACATAGCCATATTTCAGTGTCTGGCAGCTTCAACAATAGGTCGCTACTAATTTACAATAGACTGTTTACATTTCCAATGACTGATTTAATGGCAAGGCCATTGAGAGACAAACCCCGAAACTGCTGTTATATTGGCGTTCTTGTGTAATCCTAAAATTGGCTCTAGCGTTTTTTTCCTGATAAATTCTACATAGAAAATCACTCCACAATCTTATAGCCAAATTATACTCTAAACTCATTATAGTTAGGGGCCGTGAAAAAAATAACGTAATGTGTTGGCGGGGTGGGGGATTTCTGATACTATCTTTATTTAATGGGGGTGGGTCTGGACAAATTCATTTCTCACGGAACATATTTTGAAGTTTATGTAACACTAAAAAATTTAAGTTGGACAAATTTTAAAGGAAACTGCTGTTTTTTACTGAAATTTGGTTTTTACTCCAGTATACCTATTACACAAAATGTAAGAAAACTGAATGACAACATTTATAATTGTAACTGTATTACTTATTATTTCCGCAATAATATAAGCTTATGAAATTATAATAAATGAATAAAGACAAATTACGTAATGTGTTTTTCTGAAAATCTCCCCTCCCCACACGTCAATTACTATAAAAATTGTCTTTGTCTCCAACCTCAAATCTGACTAAGATTTTATAAACTTAGAGTCCAAACAGACTTGGTAAAATAATTAAATAATTAATCAATTAATTAATGAACGAATACCCTTATATCTAATAAATGAATAATTAAATAATAATTTATAAATATTGTTATCATTTTTTTAACTTTAATTTTTGGTTTGTTTGTTGAAAATTCCATTATTCGATTCAAAATTATTTTATCTTGTTATAACTTTGTTGTTTTTTTTTTGTTAAAAAACTAATCCCTTTTGTTTAAAATTTAATTATAGATTTGCAAATTCATCTTTTTTGGCAGAAATCCAACTTTTTTGGTTAAAAATAAATAATGTCATTGAATATTAATCTGTTTTTGTTGAGAATTTAGGTATTTTGGTGTAAACTCATCTTCTTTTATTAAATTGAATTTTTTACTTCAAATAAAAATCTTTCTGTAGCTGAATATCAATTTTTATATTTTTTGTTGAAAATTCATATTTCTAGGTTTAAATTTCAACCCTATAATTGAAAATGAAACTACTTTCTTTAAAATTAATTTTTTTATTTATTAAAGATTCATAAGTATAGCAGAAAATTAATCTTTGTGGTTAAAAATTGTAAACATTATTGAAAATTCCTTTTTCAAGCCAAAAATAAACTTTTGTAACTGAAAAGTTAACGATTTCGTTAACTATAATTAATTATCTTTTGTGTTGAAATTTCACATTTGCTGGCTGAAAAATCAGCTGCTTTGCATAACCAATTTGGTCTTAAAAATTCAATAATTTGATAGAAAATTCAACTGTTCTGTAAAAAATTAATTTTTTTATTGCAAATTTTTTTCAAATACATATTTGAACATTCCATTTTTGTTTGAAATTGATCTTTTTATTTGGAAAATTGAACTATTTGTTCGAAGATTTATGCAATGTGTTGAAAATTTGTCTTTTTCGTAAGAAATTAATCGTCTTGGTAAAAAATTCATTCATTTAGTTCAAAATTTACGACTTTTCTTAAAAGATCTTTTTTTGACGAAACCCAGTCACTCACACAGAAGCTAACCTCTATGTGAATTCACGAATAAAATTTATTTAGAAAAATTTACTTGATGAGGGGTTGGGAGGGGAAGGGGGTAAAAATATGAGAAAAAGCTTTATTTAAATTAAGCCAGTCCGTAATCCTACCCTGTGTAATAAAATAACACATTAATTCTGTAGCATTGTCAACTTTATGAGAAGGCAATCTCGTGAAACTTGTAAATAGGCTACGTCAACTCCACCAAATCTAATGTATTTACAAGTTCTTATTTTCAAGTGGATAAATAAGAAATCTTTGCGCCCTTGATTTAGTTTATCTTAACTGATTTATCTTAAAAGAGAATTTTTTTAACAATGCATCCAATCTTGTTCAAAAGTATGAAAACTTATTCAAATTTGGAGAAAATGTGATGAATTATAATAAAATTAAACTGCATAGTTCCGAGTCAATTCTCTCTACCATTTAGTCATTCACTTAATATCGTTGGGTCAAATAACATGAACTCTAATGGAGAAACTTGAGATTAGGTACAAATTAGAGATAAAATATGGACAAAAACATCAAAAATACACGAAAACTTATTTGAATCGTAGAAAATATCCAGGAAAAACATGTCGAGAAAACTGCAGTATGTCACAAGCAAATTTGATCATCTTTTATTATTTCAATGTTAAAAACTCACTTAACATAAATAAATTATACACTGCAAAACTTTGCGCATTACAATACAAAACAATAGTTTTCAGAGCTTATTTGAACTCTAAAAGATTGAAAAAGTGATTTTCTTCCAAATATTGCAATGAAAATGTGATGATGGTGATCAAATAATCAAAGTAGTGTTGATTACTTATGAAAATTGACCAGTAATCAACAATGTTTTAATTATTAAATCAATATCTCCATTTTATATGCACTCTGGCTAACATTCAAACATCTGATTGAATTACAATATGATATTAGTCGTATCGCTATTTCTTTACCAAATCATTTTTCTCTGTCTATATTTATTCATTATGGTGTAGCAACTGTTTTTTTTTTAATTTTTAATAGAAATATAATTTTTATGATAAATAAAGTTATGTAAAGTACTATGAGATTAATTCGAAAAACGGTATTTGATGTAGAATTTATTTGAATAGAGTTTATTTAAATTCGCAAAATTTAACTTTTAACTTTGTGTGCAGGCTTACGCTGTAAAGTTCAATAGTACAGAATTTAAAAAAAATTATTTCAATTTTGTAGAAAGTTTTAAGGGCATGATCTAATAAGTTATCTTTTTTAGAATGTTATTGTGTATTGTTTATTGAAATTCGCAAAAACTTTGTGTATATAGTTTTATAAAAAAGGACTTCACTGGGACGTGTACATTTTTCATGTAGAATTTTTTTCTGTAGAATCGCTACGGCCACTTGAAGAATTAACAATTGTGATCATTGTTAGAAACTTTTACCAAATATACTTGAGATCATATATATGAGTAATTTATATTTACCCATGGATGCGAAGATAACCAGTGAGGCAAGACACAGATTAATGCCGACGATCTTCATCTTCTCTAAGTAAAGGAAACTTTTTTATAAATAAATGTACTAAATGGTTGTTCATCAGAGATTATATACTGCGGGCTGTTTCACTCCCCCTTGTGCGCCACTTCACAAATGTTTGTTGTTTCATAAACATGACTTGTGGTAACTGTACTTTTATGATCAAATAGAATGATCAGTGTTATTTTGGAAATACAAACAGTGTCAAGCACATAGAAAAAAATGGAATTTTGATTCCGTGATAATGAATGTGACCTTTAGTTACTGTAGAAACTTCTAAAAATACCGTACATTATTTTTTGCTTTGGAATCAAGGTTCGTCAATATTATTCTCGTGGAAAGGATAAGAACATTAACATTGTTCACTGAAAAACAAATTACTTGTTTTTAATTTAGTGTTTACATTTATTATAAAAATTTGGTTCTTTTATTACATATTAGGAATATATATATAAATGATTTCACCTTTCTCTCGAAAAAATTAATTCTTTATTTATGAGAATGAAAACTTGAAGAGCAACTGGATAAGGGCCATTTGGGTTATCTGTCATTAAACAAAAACATTTAAGAATATATATAATTTCATCACCCTGAAACCTTTTAGTTATTGGCCAAAGACTACTTTAATAATTTTTGGAAAGATCTTTAAAATGCAGTAAATACTATATAACAATAACTTTATTTTGTGATGCCTGAATATTATTTTTGTAATTTATCTTACAATATGAAAAAAAAATTCTACTGTAAGGCATTATATAACAAGTTAAAAAAAGTATTTTTCAATGAAAATTAATTTACCAACAAAAAAATTTTTATCGAAGCCTATGGTAATTAACAATTTTTTAGAAAAGAAAAAAGACGGTTGTTTGTTTCTATTTTCATTTTTTGATCTAGTTCATTCCTAAAAACTCGACGTGATGTATTATTTGTGTTTTGTGATCCATATTTTACGTGGAAAAAGCCTATAATCATGATATGACTTTCCTTTTTTCACAAAATAGTGACTAAATCAAAATAAATTATAAATAATTTCATATTATTTATTTAAATTTTTCATTTAAAGTTGAGTATTTTTCCTTTATAAAATATTGTATTTAAATTTGGCGCAAGCACCATGAAGTTTAAGACGTATTTGCCATAAGAAAAAAATACGTTTATGTACATTTTATTCAGAATCGTCCATAATAGCTGAATCAAATTAAAATTAAATACTAAAAATTTACTATCCCAGACGGAAAAACGATCTATAGTTTATACATATATAGTGTAAAGTATTATATACAATATTCATTTGTTTTATACATTTTGTGTAAAATTAAAAAAAAAACTGAGACTGTCTATCTCTGTTCTAAGAAAAAGTGTCTAATAACAATAATAAAATATTTTAATAATACATTTATACATCTAATCTTTTACATAAAGTAGTAATCTATGCATTAGAAATAAGCTGCATTACAAAAGCCACAAAAGAGTCAAAGAGTCACTTTTGAGCCCCCCCCCCCCCCCCACGTATTCTATCGTAACTATTTTCCAGACCCCCCACCACCTTCTATAAAAACACTTGGTTTTTTATTAAAAATATTTTCTAAACCAAATTACTTACAAAAATAAAGTTGACATTTTAATTTCTATACGTCATCAGATTGAATGAAACTACTTTGATTTGAGAAAACACCGTGAACTACAAATTGAACGAAGCCGAGAAAACCGACGAAAACTGTTCGAATCTTTATTCGCGTATACCGCGGATTCTAATTCACTTTCTGCAGTTTTTTTGTTCTTGACTAAGTTGCATATAAATAGCTTAAAATAAATTGAGTTGAGGTGTTTCTCGAATTACAGACCTTTTTTCTCGGTGGTCGATGATACAAGAGAACGCCGTAGCGCGTAAGGACCTCTTCGAAATCACGATGGCTCGAGATAACCGCCCGATAATTTACAAGTCCGTGACTGCCCGTTGTGGCTTTTTCTCGAATTTTTCTTTGACGTATTCAGCCGTCCATGATTGAGCCTGCAGTTAACGGTCAGTTAAGGCTCTCTTCCGAATCACGACTCAACCAATTTTGCAGTTAACGGCGTTTTTCTAAAATTTAGCACTAAATATTGTAAAAGTTATTAACAATTTGAAAAAACTATTTAAATAATCAGCTGCATCTTTTCTTCACGATTCCAACGATATAAAAAACTCATTTTTCGACTTATTGCAGTTATAGGAGTTTTCTCAAATCACGGCAGAAAAGGTCATGCATGTAAATCATCTATTACAGGCAAACAATTTTTTCCCCTAATGGGAAATTAAATGTCAAATTTCATGAGGCTTGCGTCACCTCTAAATATAATTTTTGCACTCTCATCAGAGAGGGTATTAGATTTGTGAAAAATTTGACCTCTCCCCCTTCATTTTTTGTAAAATGTACACGTTTAGAGATCCTTTGAACCAAAAAACAGGTTTTTACACATATGACTGCCTGTACGTATGCCTGTGGGCAATTTTCAGTTAGAATAGATATAGAAAATTGTCGCAGTTTCTCAAAAAATTGCTCACTTTTGATCCATCTTTCACTTGGAGTTACTATTTAATTTAAATTTGCATAAACAATTCTCTAAATAAATTATTCTTTGAATAAGTTAATAAAAAAAATTTAATTTTTGAACAAACGACACGAGTCATGAAAAAAAAAAATTAGACAAAATTTAATCCTCCCACAAAAGGGCTACATATATGCTATTAATTATTTTTTGATAAAACATTTGTATTTTGTCTTTTAATTAAAAAAATTTTGTTTAAAGACAGTTTGTGGAGTATAATAAATTTCACATAAAAGTGTTAAACATAATGTAGAAAAGATCATATTCGGCTAAATCCGAAGAAGCCGTGACGGAAGAAAATTGACAATCATGAAATTACATTTTTCGATATTTTGACATTTAATTTTTAAAAGTCTGTACAAAAATGTGAGGTATGTACAATAATCGAGCGCGTAGAGCGAGGTAAATATATTATCAAGCGTGAAGCGCGAGAAACAACATTTGCGCGTCCTAGTTCTTTGAATATTTGTATTGGGAGGAATAATTTTGGGAGCCTTAAGATTAATACTTTCAATAATAAAGTAATAATTAAACATAAAAATATGATGATATATGTAGATACAAATTTAATATAATTTATCTGAAATAAGCAGAATAAGCAATCATTTCCTGCCCGCGGAGCGGCAGTCATTTAGCACTTTATTGTACCGCGACGAGCGGCACGTAAAGTGACAGAAAAAAGGAAAAAGTGAGGTAAAAGTGAAGAAAATTGAGAGAAAATCAAGTGCTATTTTACTTCCACTACTTGGCAAGATAAATTCACGCTTGTTCTGCCTATTTCAGAAAAAGTATCGTCTGCGCCACGGCAGTAAATTTGAACTGCATCCGAGTATAAAAAAACCTTACTATCCCGGTACATAATCTTTAATCCAAAATTAACAATTGTTATTATTAATGAAGACAAAATTCTTTTCACGGCGTGGGACATTATCATTGTGCTCTAAACGCGCATCTTCTTTTTTGGCAGGTTTGAACGCGCCTAGGGCGCCCAATGCTGATTCTCGCGCTTCGCGCTGTTTTTCCAAAAAAGAAAACGTACAAAACTTAAAATTCACAAAGTTAGAAAATTGCAGACAATTGAAAATTCTAGGATAATAAAATATCCTAAAGTTTATGATTTTACCGAAATTGAAAATCCCCGATAAAGGAAAATTCCGGAAATAAAATTTTCAACTAAAAATGATAAAATTTCTGAATCTATACAATTAGAAAATTGTTAGGTAATAATAAAAAATAAAAAATACATTAATTTGATGAACATATTTTTTATTTTATGTATTATTTTACATTTTATTATTTATCTATTCAACAAAAAATTCAATGTAGAAATCATTTGCTCTGTATTCGCTTGATACAAGGTAATTCCCATTTGCTGATAAAAAAATTTTCGTAAATAAACGCTACATTTTAGAAAACATGATATTTTTCGAAAACGAAGTTAAAATAATTTCTTATGGTTCGGTTTTCCGTTTTCGTTATTTCTATTTAGTTCAATGTATTCAATTATTGTTATTAT
>NC_046665.1:81967050-81976036 GCF_010883055.1 Belonocnema kinseyi | reverse complement strand
TTATTTAAACTATTTTAAGCTTATGTAAAATAGGTCTTGAAGCCGAGAAAATTTGATTTCTTTTTATGAAAAATAATAATTTGTATTTTTCTATAAAATCGAGACAAGATAGAAATGAAGTCAAAAGAAAAAATTCTTTGTCCCGAAAAGCTAAAAACAATTCTGTTGACGGTATATCTTGCGTTTCTTTTTAAATTTATAAATTTATATCACATTATTTTAAAAACCAAAGATAATGATTTTTGAACAAAGCAGTTGAATTTCTAACCAAGAATATGCATTTTATCAAGAAACGAACATACCAATTTTTAACAAAATAGTTAAATTTTGAATTTAAGAAATACATTTTCTACTAAAATTATGAACCTCTAACTAAAAGGTGCATTTTTAACATAGCAGTTGAATTTGAGCAAGAAAGATGAATTTTAAACCAAGAAAGAAGGAATTTTTAATAAATAAGTTAAAGACGATTTAAGACCAAGTTAAAGACCAAGACGATTGATTTTCTAACGAAAAAGTCAAATGTAGAACAAAAAGCGATTAATTATCAAGTCAAAATGTAATAGTTCCATTTTCAGTTGAAAATACTTATTTTCAAAAGAAGAAAAAACATTCATAATAAATTAGTTTAATTTTTAACAAAAGAAATGATTTTTTTACAAAAAAAAATTCTTGTACAAAAAAGTGTAATGAATTTAGAACGAAAATGATGATTCTTTAACCAAAATGGACATTTTTTAGAGTGTAGTTGTATTTTTAATGGAAAAGATTAATGTTCTAGCAAAAAAAGTATTTTTAACTAAATAGATGAAATGTCGATCTAAAAAAGTGAAATTTTAAATTTCTCTATTAAATAAATTATAATTAAAATTATATATAAATATAATATAATATATCAAAGGGGGAAATCAATATTCTACCTAAAAATGAGACTTTTCACCTACAGCAAAAAAAAATATTTTTCAACAACAAAAAAACGACTTTTAAAAAAACAGTTAAATATTAAAACAAGCAAATGGATTTTTTACTCAAATAATGTGCCTTTAATCAAAAAGGTACACTTCTAACGTATCAGTTCAACTAAATTGGATTAACTATTTAAAAAATTTTAAATAACAATTACTATAAACAAATATTTTAATGTTAACAATATTAACGAATTTTAATATTCCCCGTGATAGAAAATTCGGGACACCAAATTTTAAACAGATAAAAAATTTACGATAACACAGCCAAACTCTAATTTTTGTAATTTTTGGAAATTGTTGGGAATTTTTGAAATTTTCAGTGATTTTTTAAAGTTCTGATCGTTTTAGAATTTTAAAGCTTTATTGGTAATTTAAAAAATTTTGGTGAATTTCAAAATTTATTGAAATTCTTGTTTAAATTTTGGAAATTTCGGATATTTCTGGTAAGTTCTGGAAGTATATCGGTCACATATGTAAAGCTTCGGTTACTGTTAATAAAACAAAGACTATAAAGAGATAAACCGTTTGCGTATGAAGGGTCGGGGTTAATTGAATTGATGATTTAATGAAAAATACTCAAGGTGATATAAAATAGTGTTTATTTTGAATATATGAACCTAAATGGTACATATTTAAAACTGTCTGTAAATGGAATAAATATACAATTGGAAATTTAATAAAGTTTATCTATTAATCGGTGACAATCACTTGATAAAGTTAAAAAACAGAGTTCTCGATTGTTCTCATAACTTTTGCACAAAGTTGCTCACTATCTGATTTTCGGATTGAAAGTGATTGACAGCTGTCCATCACTTTCCGGGTCATTGCGCGAGCTGACCTCTCCAACCTCTTCAGAGTCCTCCAGGCCCTTGCTCGCCCCCTCCCTTCCAATAAACTTGCACTTTGTACCTTTCTGCTGAATTAGCTAAAAACAGCGATTAAGTGTTGGAGATATCTTTACTGCGGGCGACCAAATAAGAAGTATTTCTTAAAGTCCACAACATTCCTCCTCCAGGACGAATACTTTAGTCACAGGTCTTCGATACATTCCGGTCGTGGTCTTGACATCCGCAACTGTCAATCGTCCGTATTCTCCTGGGTAAACTGCTGTTACTCGGTTTTTCAGCCACTGATTCCGTGGTTGCCCGGAATCTGCAATGATAACCAGGCCTCCAAATATTTGATATCCTCTATCTTGGTGCCATTTTGTACGCTTGTTGATAGTTGGTAATTATTCGCAAACCCATCGCTTTCAAAATTGACCTGCAAAGTATTGAGCTTTGCGTCACTGCTTCCGGAGGATACAGTCGCGTTCTTCGAAAACTCCGGGTACGCCATGGTTGGTGAAAATTTCACCGGATGAATCTCGGAGAAATTGCATCTGTGTCAAGCTCTGTACGTCACTTGGATCAGCAACGACGTAAGTAAGTGGCCGACAATTCACTGAATATTCGGCCTCAGTGAATGAAGTCTGCAAGACCCCTTCCTTCAGAACTTGTTCTTTGAGAGTTGCTGAAAATGACCTTTTCACTGACCTCACCAGTATTTCCCAGCAACCACTCATATGTGGACTCATTGGAGTGATAAATTTCTACTCTATTCCAAGTTCTCTGAGAGCGGTTGATCCCAGTCGGAACCTGATCTTCAGATGCCCTGCATCAGATTTTTGGCTCTGAGTGACATCACTGCCAGCAAACCCAATGGGTCGAAACTGACATTATGAGTCTTAGTCGGTGACTTCTCTGCGATGACAACTCCCGTGTCAAGTTTTGGAAAATCGGTGGTGACTGTCGGGTATCCAGATCACTCCCAGTACTTGTTGATAATCTTCACAGGTGAAAGATAGCTGACTGCTACCTGTTGAAATTGCGGGCTGGGGAAGAGATTCACGTAAGTTTTTCGAGTTCATGACTCAATTCCGAATCTCGAAACCATTTTTCTGAGTTATGAAGGAAACTTCCTTGGCTCGTTGAAATGCTTCCGTGGTAGTATCCAGACTCTCAAACCAATCATCCATGTAATGTTTCTGTGAGATGGAGCGATAAGCATTTGAAACTTATTTTCCAATTCTTTTCTCGAACCAGGATTCTTTGGCTGCATCGATCTTCTTTCCGAATACAAACCTGGTAGAACATCTCCTTCAGATCACCTCAAATGGCGATCGCTCGTTCTCAGAAATGAACGAATGTTCCCACTAGAGAACCAAGAAGATCTGGGCCTTTCAGGAGTCTATCGTTCAAACTCGCACCATGAAACTTCGCAGCTGCATCGAATACCAGATGCTTTTTCCCGGTTTATTTGCAAAGAATACTGCTAAGTGTGGTAAATACCATGTTCCTGCATCTTCTTGTGCAGCCTCCGCCTTCGTCAATTGTAGTGCGTATCCCTTTTCCTGGTGGTCCTGAATTTTCTTCTTATACTCATGGCAAAAAGCTGGATGACGATCAGATTTTCTCTCTAGTGCACAACCCAACCTAAAGCAGTGAGAGAGGCCATAGGAGAATTTCCAGGACCGAAAATTGAGTTTCAATCTACGAGCAGTTCACCGTGATCTTCCCCGATCAAGATTCTAGGTTGAGAGTGCAGTATAAGGTGTTTCTTAACGTTTTTTTTTAATTAAAACAAAACACACCAAAATTCATTGACAATAATTGTTGTTTGTTTATTTTGGTAGACTATGGTATGCAATTTAAGATTTAAAAATAATTTTCGACAAATGTCCACCGCGACTACGATTAATGAATCCCATTCGGTCGGCCCAATTTTTAGTCATTTTTTCGAGAACCACTTAAGAAATTTTGCAAATAATGCGTTCAATATTGGCCTCTATCTCAGCAGTTTTTCTCGGCTGGTCGGCATATACGAGAGATTTAACTTGTGTCTATTAATTTTTTTCGCACCTTGTGTCGTTTAAAAATTAAAAAAAAAATTTTTTATGTTGTTTTTTAAGTAATAAATAACTACACATCCTATCAAGAAATAATTAAGAACAAATTGTAGCACTTTTTACTAATGAAACCAAAACTACATGTTCTACAAAAAATTGATTGCTCACAAATTTGTTGATATTTTTTTCGATTCACAATTTTTGTTGATTTATGTTTTGTCGTAGCTTCCATATTTTGACCGAAGAATGAAATTTTTTATTTTTCACTTATGTTTTGTGCGATCAAAATTTGAATGTTCGATTTTTAAAAACAAAATTCAAAAAGTTGCTTAGATAATCCTGTTGGACTTTTAAAATGCAACGTTTTTTCTCCATTGATTTTTCTCATACGGTGCGTTGTTTGGGTTAAAATTTTCATTTTCGTTTTTATTTTTGTATTTAAAAAATGCTGTAACTCTGATCATTTTCTTTTTATCGAAACAAGTAATAAGGATCAATTGTTCGAGTTTCTGAGTACTATGAATATCCTTATATAGAATTTTTAAATCTTAAAAAATAATGGTGTCAACAATTTTGAAAATGCTCTAACTTTTTCAATTTTCATCCAAAATAGTTGATTAAAAAACTTGATATTTCTTCTTGGTTCCTAAATACGTGTGCCACAACGCGATTCGATCAGCTTACTCTTTCGAAAGCTATCCCGTATAAAGACGACGACTACAACAACGTAAAAGTGTCTCGATGCGTGAAGGTTTATAGAAATCCTCAATTTTTGACTGCTGATTCGCCTATTCTTAAGAATTTATATTTTTTCATGCATTTTTAAATATTTCAAGAGCATCACAATTTTTTTTAATATTCCTAGGAAAATTTAAAATTCAATTTTTTAAAAATTATTAATTTTAAGTGAATATTTCAAAACATGTTTCGAATTTTAAAAAAGGAATCAGGAAAAAATGCAGAAGCTTTTTAAAAATTTTGAAGACACTCAAGAGAATTTAATTTTTTTTAAGTCTCCTAGGAAAGTATTAAATGATTTTTTAAATTAATTTTATGAGAATATTTAAAAACATAAAAAAAATTATTTCAATTCTTTAAAAAACATCCAAGTCAATTTTTTTCTGGCTAGAAGATTTTGCAACAATTTTAGAAAGAATTCAAATTATTTTTAAAAATACTAAGATTTTTTTTAATTTCAAAAATAATTTACAATTTGAAAAAATTGCCAAAATGGTCAAAAATGTATCGAGAAGATTTTAAGAGAATTTTAGGAATAATCTGAGTGAGCTTAAACTCCTTCAAGTTCTAAGGTGAACCAGATTTTTCCTAGAATTTTGCAAAATTCTGTAAAATAATAAAAATTTATTCAAAATCAACTAGACACATTTTAAAAATATCTGAAATCATAAAAAATCTTTCCAAATTTTTTAAGAAACTTAGGAAAATTATATTTATATGATCTTAAATACAAATGGTTGAACGTCTCAAAATACTTTTTTTTTAATGCAAACAAATTTTATTGAATCAAGAGTATTTGGTTTAGTTATCCAATACAGGAACAATATTTGTATCAAAAGAGAAATAATATAAAAACACTAGATACCCATACTTAAGATAAAGCTTCAATTATTGAAAAATTTAAAAACAATTATTATTACTTTAAATTTGAAAGATAATTTATAAAAATATATTAAACATTACAAAAAATTTTTTGAATCATAATATTTATTTGCTTAATTTTTAATTCATAATATCAAGTAAAAAACAATATATTTCAATTATTTTAATTCGGGAATTTTCTATTATCGAGAACTTGTCAGTGTCGGATATTTTATGATTCAACAATTTTCTCTCGCGAAATTCATTTTTCGGGAATTTGCAAATTATTGCAAATTATATTTCTGAAATTTTGTATTTTAAATGTTTTCATTTTTGGGAATTTTGCAGCCCCTTAATTTTATTTTTCGGTATTTTTCAGTCTTCCGATAAAATTAATAATAAATTAAAGAAATTAATAAACCTCCAGAAAATGAAAATAATCGAAATATAATGATTTCGCAAATAAAATTGCGGAAACAGAAAAATTTTGGAAATATACAATTTAATAAAAATATTTATTCTTTAATGTATTATTTATATTAAATTATTTAGTGTGCCCATTAACAAAAATATTCAAACGGAAACCATTTTTTCCATATTCTCCTGATGCAAGGAAATTCAGTTTTGATGATAACGGATTTTGGTGTATAATCACCCTATTTTTCAAAACAAAATCATATTTTTAGAAAACGAAGGCGTCATTATTTCTTATGGCCTACTTTTATCTTTAAGTTATTCTTCTTTATTCATAATGTGTCCCGTCAAGGTTTACATGACTTCCATTCCTTACCATCTTTTCATCTGGTTCCTTATCTCTATTACCTGTGATAGCGCAATTTTGGACTTATTAGCAAACGAGTGAAAGAGCGAAAGAAAGCGAGAGTGCAAGCGAGCGAGAGAGAGAGAGAGAGCATAAGAACGCAAATGCATCTTAGTCTACTTAACTTTTAGATTACTATTACTTACAATCTTTACGCTTCTAATCTAAGCTACTTCCGTTTCCTTTTTCTTTCACTTTTTTATACCGCCTTTTGCCTGTTTTCACATGCATTCTTTCATTCTCTCTCATTCGCTCCTCTAGCACCCTCCAACTCCTTCATACATTCTTCTCCTAATCCACACTATCCTAGAATCTTAACCACATTCTCTTGTCAACTTCCTTCATCTTCCATTCCTCTCCTACATCCTTCCCATACATGCTCCCATATTTCCTTCTCCCATTCACATATTCTATACTTTCTGTTCTCCTCTCGTTCCCAATACATTCCCTTCCTTACCTCATTTCCCAATCTAACTCTTGCTATTCTTGTCCACCTTCTCTCTCCCTGTCCTTTTTCTAAATACTTTGGTACTCCTTCCTTTTGTATCATCTTATACCATTTATTGTATTTTGATTCCTCAATCATCCATCATCTTTCTATTAATTGTCTTTTCCTCAACCTTTTTCCAATTCTTCATAGTTTACTTTAGTCTCGTCTTCTATTTCCCTATCATTAAAGAAATCCCTCCTTTCTACTTCCCATTTAGTTAATTCGAGCGCCCTCCCTCTCCTCTCTTCTGCCTCCATACCACCCACAGCTTCGTCTCAAATTTCCATGCCGTCTTTCCCGCTCTGATACTTAACTTGTCCCTTTGCGCTTCTTCTCTCACCATATATCCTGGCGTCCTCCATTCTGTCCCTAGTGTCCACCTTATATACCTTTCTCTTAAATTCTAAATATCTTTCCTTTCTTTTCATCCCCATATCTCCGCTCCATAACCAAATACCGGCCATACCAGCTTATCAAATAACCACATTCTTCTTCTCCAATTTTTTGTTGAATCTTCTTTTTCCTATTCCTATAAGAGCTGTATGATCTCCATTCATTTGCAAGATATATCCCAAATATTTAAACTCTTTTCCTTCTTCTAACTTTATTCCCTTCCATCTCCCTGTCCATTCTTTCTTCCTTCCTCCTCCTTTTCTAAACCTCATTATCGTTGTCTTTTCTACATTTACATTCACCTTTTTCTCATCTAAGTATTTTTCTAATCCTGTAATTAATCCCGCCATCCCTTCTTCATCCTCTGCCATCAACACTATGTCGTATGCGTATGCCAGTGTATTTATTTTTTCCTTCCCTATGCTAATTCCTCCCAAAGCTTGTTTCCTTATTTCTTCTTCCAAGTCTGATATTAATAAATTAAATAAATGTGGGGTCAGAGGACATCCTTGCCTCACACCTTTCACCAACCAGAAACTATCTGCTATTTGTTCTCTTACCTTTACCCTGGTTTTTGTCTTTATAAACATTTCCGATACTCTCTTTATTAATCTCTCTCTTATCCCCTTTTTTACCAAAACTTTTTCTATTTCGCATCGGTCTAATGAGTCAATCGCCGCCTTTAAGTCCACGAACATTGCTATCATTTGCCCTTTTTCATTTTTAATCCTCTTATTCACTAGATAGTTCAGAACATATATGTTGTCCATTACCTCCATTCCTTTTCTAAACCTTGGCTCATTCGTTGATTCGATCTATTTTTCTTAAACCTCTATCTTAAATCTCTCCGACAAAACAGTTACATATACTTTATACAGTGTTGGCATCAGCGTCACCCCCTATAATCTTTAACCTCCTCTACTTTGCCTGTCTTTACTATTGGTATAACTACTCCTTCTTTCCATAACTCTGACCACCCCTCTCCTCTCCATACTCTATTACACACTATCCATGTCTATTCCTCTAGTTCCTCCCCTCCATATTTCCATACTTCATTTAGAATTCCATCTATACCAGGTGCCTTTCCATCCTTCATTATTTCTAAAACTTTAACTATTTATTTCCTTGTTATGCCCTCCTCCTCATCTCTTTCTCTATCATATTTTCCTCCCTTTATAACTTTTCTCTCTACTCCTTCTAGTAAAGTCAAAAAATATTTCTTCCATTCTACCATTTTAATATCTTGGTTTACTCTTTTTCTTTCTCGTGAAAAATCCCTTTTTGTAACCAAAAACGATTTGCAGAAAATTGCATCCAAAATGCTGAAGTTTCAAGCAAAAAGTCGAGTTTTTAAAGAACAGTTGAATTTTTAACAAAATCATACTTTTTCATTTAAAAAATTGAACTTTTGACCAAATAGTTTAATTTTCAACCAAAAATATGAATTTCTCTAACAAAGACGGAATAGTTACATTTTTATTTGAAAGAGGTACTCTTCAAACAAAACAAAAAAATATATATATATAACTTTCCAGAAAAATGAGAAAATTTATATTTTCAGTTGAAATAATTAATGTTCGACCAAAAAGCATAATTTTCAGGAAAAATGAAGTACTTAACTTCAAAAGCAAAAGCGATCATTGGCATCATAGTTTGATGTATTCTTTATAAAGTTTATACGCTTAGAAGTTCAAAAAATGTTTAAAAGGCAATGACCTTCGATGTTGAATATATAATTAAAAATTTGTCATAAGGACAACCGCAGGATTTCGCCGGGAGCGGGTGCTAATCTGAATAATTGCACCCGCTTCCAGCGAAATCGCGGTAAA
>NC_046665.1:81960454-81966950 GCF_010883055.1 Belonocnema kinseyi | reverse complement strand
GCTAATGGCCTAAAAAGCATCCTTGCGTGCCAGAAATATGCCAAAATTCTTGCGGGAAAAATGCAGAAGGCGGTAGTCCTTGGGTTCCGGCGAAATCCTGCCTGTGACAAAGCCACTGAACGCCTCCTCGGGTTACGGAAAGAGAGTTTCTGTACCAAGGGTTTCTGCGGAATATGATTACAATAATTAGTAAGCAATCGCAGACAATTGTCCAAGAATGACCCCGAAAAACTAACCCCTAAGCAAAGGCGTAGCAACCTTGACAAAAACTGAATAGCACCTGGAAGAAGTGTCTTTTAATGGTGATTCTGGGATAGCGGGCAACCTCTCAGATTGTGCAGCCTTATCCTTGATTGCGGGTCTCTACAAGGACGTAGGAACCCTTTTCCTAGCTTCTTGGAAACACAGCAATGACAACATTAAACTACCAAAAAATTGTAAATGCGGTTCAAAACAATCGAACGTACAGAGTATCCTACAATTCGTCGGCAAACAGTGCTGATTGCTATACAGATGGGATGGTGAAAATAATTTAGAAGGAAACACAGCGACGAGCTTGCGAAATGCTCACATTAAAGTGGAGGAATCAACGCAAGAATGTCTTGATAGGCCGAAACGATGGCAGCCGTTTCCTGCTAACGAAGGCTTTATGGCACGTATACATTCTCTGTGGTGCCTGCAACACACAGCGCTATAGCACGTTTCACATCAGTCATTGCGAAATCAACGTGCCTACCTCTTAAAAAATGGATATGTACGTGCAACGCTTCCCCAACCGCTGCTTGAACAAGCTGCAAACGAAGATGAGGAAGCAACATTAAGACCAACCGTAAAAGCAAGCACCTTCTGAGAGATGATAGTGATTTTAGGATAAGGAGAAATATTGACATGCAGGCTTCTCCTAAGCCCCAAGATCAAGCAGAAATGGATACCTCCCTTCCTGAGGATATCTCAGAGAAGTCTGACCTCTGGATTATCAGCTTTTCACTTTATGGTGCTGCGAGAGCTGTGGATGATTTAAATCGAAGACTAAAATTAACGATGGTTTGAAGGACCAAAAGACGCCTGAATTATCTAAACAAGTAGATTGGGTGGGCAAGTCAGAATGCTTTCCATAATCAGTATGTGATTGGCTATGCATAACATCTGGCAGACCATTAACGGAAAAGGATCAAAAGTTTGCCTAAGAACTGAGGAACTTCAATCGCGCACTTAAAATGTCAAAGTTGCTGACAATCAAGCAGCATATTGTTGAGAAATTTCGAGTGTTATCTGACTTAAGGCGAAGAACACAGAAGAGAGAGAAATGGATAACGGAGAATCAGCTATTTCAAGAACTTCTGGTGAAAGAAGTTTACTTTGACAGACAAATAATTGGGCTGCCTATTCACCTCATATTTAAATTCGGAAATTCCCATTCCACAGTGGCTGTTGTTAGGACGTATTATACTACTGCCTATGAAAGGCAACTTGGATAGCCCAGAAAATTACAGACCAATTAGTTCTTTGAACATACTGTATAGGATCTTTACGGCTGTCCCAAACAACAGGATTGTTCGGAAAAATGATCCTCTGTGGAGAGAGATGTAAGAAAAAGTTGGTTCGAAAATAGGTGTAGAAGGCTGCCGAGAGAACCTCTGATTGACAGGTGCGTTTTCAGAGACTCAGCAGCGCATCAGCGCGTCCTGTCAATGGCTTGGATTGACTAACGGAAATCTTTCGATTCAACCTCTTACAGACTGAACATCTGTCTGTTGGATAGCTGGAAGGCTCATCCACACATAGCGAGGTGAATAAAGAGATTGTTTACCAAGATTAATCTAAGGAAAGAAAAGATTACTGGCGTTCTCGATGACGGAGCCTCTCTGAAGCAGATACGAGCATCTTCTCGAGAGATTTGGTCATCAAATCTGGCAGCGTTGAACAAGCTATTTGTAACTAACATGCTTGCCAACTCGGTTCTATTCTGCTTGCTTAGGGCCGTTCAAAGGACGGAGAACTAGCATACATCCTCTCATATCACCACACGTAAGATCGTGCATAAGCATAAGAGCTTGCATATAAATTCGCTTCTTCTGCAGTGATGCATCTCGCGCTATCAAGGCGGACACGAACTTTTGAAGCTCTAGTTTCTTCATAACGAAATAGTTCTGCGTACAGTTTACATTGTCGCAAATGGTAGATATCCTCTCGTAAAAATTGTCAGGAACCACGAGCAGGCGGCCGAGACCTTGGGCCTGAATTTTAACATCAGAAGTGAGTAAAATGCATTACCCTATCTGGATGCCTCTTTTCTAAAAGCCAAAGTAAAGAAAGCGGAGTATGAAAAATTCCGCCAAAAGCTAATTGAAAACAAAATGCACGGAACCTTTTGCAGAAATGTAAAAGAACATTCAGTGTCAAAGGAGCAAACTTTTGCTTTTCTCAAATTTTTAGGGCTTAATTCAGGTACAGAGGGTTTCACTTTCGCGTGCGAGGATGGTTTAATTTCCACCTTAATATACCGCGACCGTATTTTATAACAAGAAGTTCCCAGCGATAGGTGCAGAGCATGTCGTGCACACGCTGAGTACCTAGAACATATATTATCTGGGTGACAAGAAAATGCACGAAAATTTTCACAGAAATGTAGGACATTAGCCCTTAGCGAAGGAGCAAACTTCTGGTTTCCTCAGATAATCCGGACTCAATTCAGGTGAAGAGAGTTTTATTTTTGCATGCTAAGGTATATTATTTCTATTCTATTATTTATAACACCTTAGTATACCCTGACCGCATTCAACGCAAAGAATTTCACAGCGATAGATGCAACGCATGTCATGTCTACGCTGAGTACTTAGAATACATACTATATGGGTGTCCCACCTACGCGGGTACGACGCATTTCTACAGACATAATACAGCCTTGAAAGTACTTTATTACTATCTTTGTCAATCTTACGGTGTTAGCTACGACCCTGCCCTGCCGAACGCTCCGAGGGAGAGAACGAGAGGTGCAAATTTTCTGGAACTGCGCTTTTTTTGGATAGCCATCTTTGCTGCGCACAGGAGGCCTCACAAGTCTTCGAAAAACGAGCTATATTCGTGATCAAATTCTCAGATCCGGTCGACTGCAACATCTCTGACAAACAGAAGGCAAGGAGGAGATGTATCAAGACTTTAAAAGAGAAATGCAACTAATGTACTCAAAAGATTCGGTTAAAGTAATCGTCCTTGTGATAGGTGCTCTTGCAGGTGCAAAACTATCACTGGTTCGTTTACCTCAAAGCCATACCCACGCATCAAAAATATGGCAAGGTACTCACGAGATTAATGCAGAAAGCTGTCATCCTTAGGTCTCTTCGGCGCGGCTGCCTGTCGTCGTGATTACATCGTGCCCTGTGACTACCCATCTCACGGCTCTGAGACGTGGCCATAGGTGTGATTTATCGCGGTTCTTCTTTGAGCTTGTGTCAGTTTTAGGTCAGATTGGCTCCCATGTCACGTCGCCCTTGGACGCCAAGGCATATTTTAACGTAAAATTTCACTCTGTTTCGATTGCCGATATCAAAAGTACGGGTTCCCATTTTTAAAAAGTTGACCTTGAAGGTGAGGTACAAGGTCAAAGCCAAGGTCTTCACTGGATTTCTCGTTGAAAGTTACGTAAGACATGACCTTAACAATTTTTTTTATGATCAACCCTCTGAGATTTTCCAGGGTTCCCATACTTTTTCCTCACCTTGTATATACGCGTACATACACTCAAAAAGAAAGAACACGTGATATGTGATTAAGAAGTTCCTAGCAGTTTCGTTTGATACACAATACCGTAAGATTATTTGCATTTCTATAATGAGCGATTAATTTTCTTTTAATCAAACGATTTTCTCAGGTTAATTATTGTCTAAAGGAGGAAAGACGAATGATGCACTCATTTGCTTATCTTAATAAAGCAAATCTTAAAAACTATTAACAATAAAAAACAAAATTTGCTTACAAATACCAGATTAAAATTTTTTATTTATTATTTATAAATTCATTAAAAAAGCATTAAAAGACCTATCGCAACTGAAGTGAGAACAGCTCATTTTAAAAATGATTTTAAAAGAGCTATAAAACGTGAAACAAGATAGTATCCACACAAGATCTATCGATTTTAAGCATAAAGATTTTTCATCCTGAAGGTATATTTAAAATAAGAGAATCTGAACTTTCTTCTTAGTAAAAAATATACAAAAACCGTAAAATAACAAAGAAATGATTTTTTAACCCTAACTTTCGAAACAAAATTGGCTGAAAAGAAATGGTTCTTCTGTTTTTTGTATGCGCCCGAAAAAAGATGACTATTTTGATTTTCAAATACGTTGTGCTGAAAACCAACATTTTGAGATGAAAAACATAATTGAAGATTAATACTTATAATTAATAATGTAGTTAAATTACCTTTAGAGATTGCGCTCCAACTAATAAAAGATTTAAATTCAAAAATACATTCCTACGCTTCACATTTTAACATTTGAAGGATCTTTGGAAGGGGTTTTCTCGGAGGTGGTTGCTTATTTTAGGATGTTCCTTTCATGGCTTCACAGAGTTAAGTGATAGTTCGGAACTAACTTTTCCTTTTTGTAAACAAACTAATTTATGCAGCTTTATCTTTATCAGATTAGGCGTTTTTTGGGATACGCCGTTTTTTCACAAAGTTTCTTGCCGATTGTATCTTCTTTATATGCACCTCTTTCGCAAATTTTTGTTTCTTTGTTAAATTTAAGAATACACAAATTATGCAACTCTCTCTCATTAAAAATCGGCATGCTTTGGGACGCACCGTACCGTTGATAAGAGCTTTTCTCGGAGGTGGTTATTTTTTTCAGGATCGTCCTTTCATAGTTCGATTAAGCTAAATAATAGTAGTAACAAGAAACAGTAATAGTAGTTTAGAGATCTTCTGTATATGTAATCAAGTCTATTTTCACTGTTCAATTTTTTGCAATAGGATAAACAAGCAGACCGTACTGTAGCACTTGATAAAGAATTAAAAATTTCATACAATGGCAAATATTGCGGGGAATCGTAACTTGATTCTTTATATATGGATTTTCCTGAACTTGATTCTGTATTGACTGGAGCAATCGACATGTAAATTTTAAATTGAAAATATTATGAGTTAGTAATTTGTCAGCGATTGATGTTGATAATTCTGTTATAAATTATGTTTATATCAGTGCAATTTTTGTAATGCACAGTGCATGCATAAACCCCATTTTTTTATCCAATAATATTGGCGCTTCCGTGAAACAAGATCGAATGGCTCCTTCATTTTCCGGCACTAGGATAGTAGGATTATTAATGGGAGTCCTTTAGAAGCCGTTGTTTGATTATTTATAATAAGCAAACATATTAATATATTTATTTGTATTTTGCCTCTTTGATTGATTTCTCTAATACATTCTTAATATTGAACTTCACTTATGAACATATTTTTTTCGAAAGAAATTTAAAAATGGAAATTCAGACAGAAATTTTGACATAAAGATTGACTGTAATTTATTACAAATTTTCCAACTACATAGATCATAATTGAATTTAATCAAAGACGCTTTAAGTAAAAAGTAATTACTACTTTTATTCCTAGAATTACGTTTAATATGCATTGTACAAAAACTTCTTCTGTTTCCTCCTCATGCAGTTTCTCCTTCTCCTTATTTTTCTTCACCTCCTTCTCCTCCTTCTGTTACTCCTTCGACTTCTCCTCCTTTTATGCTCCTTCTCCTTCTTCTTGTCCTTCCTTCCACACTCGGAACGTTTTTTTCGTACGCAGGACAAAAAAATATATTTTTTTGCATTAGTTTGGTATGCTTATTTTATTTTCAACGACCTGGATGATGCTCCAATTCAGGAAGGAAAATTCTGATTGTTTGACGAGGCCGAACCCTGGCGGGATTATCTTCAGCTACAGAAACGTCTACTGGAAAGGCATGGTTGTTTTTTATGAGTACTATAATCCTATGTTTTTCAGCATTATATACTGGACGAAGCGAATCATTTATGACTGCTCCTATAATGTAACCGCCTTCTATTCCTAAGGTAACATGTCCCTCTAATATTTGTAGCTCACCCTGTACATCTTCATAGAAGCGAATAGGAGGAAATGATTCAGGCATTACTTTTGGGTTCAACCGCCTTATTAACTGCGAACTTAATTCTGTAAAAAATAGAAACTTTTTATGTACAATATTCTTTTTCTTTCAAAAAATTCTGGAAATCAATAAAGAAACTGCACCAGAACACCGATTACATGACACCCGGTTTTGAAATTCCTTGAATTACTAGCCCACGCAGTTTTTCATGGGGTAGGGCGAGAGACAGTTGCGACTCTCGTCTCAGACGGGCCGCCGTGCCAGAGTACAAAGTCAAGTACCAGGTGTATACATATGAAACCGGTATTGCCATCTAGCGGCCAGTAGGCTCACTTGTAGGCACTGTCGGAACTTACCATTTGTGCTAATTGGCGTATTGT
>NC_046665.1:81955477-81960354 GCF_010883055.1 Belonocnema kinseyi | reverse complement strand
GAGGGCGCATACTTTGAATAAAATATTTGTTATCATTCTCTTGAAATAAATGTGTTTTTTTCTTGAAAAAATACCGGTTTTATATGTATACACCTGGTATATTGCGCAATATTATGAATTTCAATTAAAAACGATTCAGGCGGACCTGCCGTTTTACGTTTCGATTTCCCCGATTTATTAACAATGCTATTTACCAACAACTACCAACACTGTAAAAAATCAGGGTTCTGGCATTTCCAGAAATATTTGTTAGTAGACCTTATGAAAATTAAAATTGATTGAATTTCTTATAAAAAATTGGATGAATTCACTCTGAGTAGAAATAATTAATAGAAGGTAGTGGATTAAGATTTGACTTCGTTAAAGTTGATTAAAAATTCATTTGCTTACAAACCTTTGTACACAATTATCTGCTTCAAATATTTGTGATGGAATAAATAATAAAACTCGTTTACAACAAAATCATCACAAGCTAGTAGTATATTTTATACTTGGTTATCCGATCACAAATGATACTTGTTTAATCAAATTTTAAAATCTTGAAATATTTTTTTAGAAAATGGGCGGTCATGTTTCTGCATAAATAAACTCTACAGTCTCGACTCTAGACAGTAAAACTCTACAGTTCTCACAGCCAATTCCAAACGCAAAGACTCTAACAAGCTTATTTGAAAAATGATATTCAAAGCTCATCACAGTTGAGTCCCAGGCCGGAAAAATTGACTTAGAAATTCATGTTAAGATGGTAACAATGTATAAGTCTGGAGGTGGTTTCTACATGGAATTCGACGTAAATTTTTTCATGTGAAAAGTTTTGGGTTTCATGTAGTTTCAAGTGGCTGGATAAATTCACGTATATATTTTCACCTTGGATTCCATGCTGCAAAACGCTACACACAATAATTGAAAACAATTGAAAACCCATTGCCCTGAGTAGAGATTTGCAATGTTGAATTTATCGGTGTAGGATTTTTTAATTTTCAATAATAGAAAACAAACTAATAAATTGGCTTGTGTAGAGTTACCGTGCAGAATTCTATTGAAGAATGTTGAATTCGAAGTGGCTCGTCGTATAGAAATTTCGAATGACTAGTCCAATGTTCTTTATAAGCTTGGCTAGTGGTCCAAAATTTTCGCGACGACTAGCGCATCCCCTTTTCCAAGTCCCTCAATTTTTCGGGACGAATAGACATAGACATTTAATTTTGAAGAATTTAATTTTGTACTGAAGTAATTAATTAAATCCTACACCGTAAAACTATACAGAAATTTGTTTAGAATTTTAACGTGTGGTATTTGATATTGTAGAGTTTGAACATTGTTTAATATTTAGTATTCAGACGCGTAGATTTTAAATTAAAATATTTATTTGTTTAATAAATATCATTGTGTAGAATCCCCATGTGTAATATTAGATTTGTAAAGTTTATCTTTGGAAAGTTTACTTGTGCAGAATCGCTACCATTTCTCAAAAATCAACAACTGTTATTGTTATTACCAAATTTTCGGAAATGCACTTGTGATTGCAGATATATTGTTATATTTACCAATGAAGTTGAAGAAGACAACTAAGGTAAAGAACAGAGTACTAAGAACAATCTTCATCTTCTTGAAATAAAGGAAACTCGCTTATAGAAAATTTGGTGAAGAGTCTAACTAATGAATGCACTACATAATTTTTGTTAGAGTTTATATACTACGGGCTATCATTCGTGATCGTGTATAATTCCACAAATGCTTAAGATGTATTAAAAGAGTGGCTTGTTTGTGTTTCATAAATCTGACTTATGGTAAATCTATCATTTGGAGGGACCTAAATGACGCTTATCAGACAATAGAATGATCAATATAATGTTGGAAATAAAAAACAATGCCATAAATTAAAATGAATTATTCTGTGGCAAATAAAACGTTATCCATGTTTGATAACTTGAGAATATCGACCTAAATATCATAGAATCTTCTAAAACTACGTCACACAAAATTAAGAAGATTAGGGCTTATCAATTAATCTTCACATATTTATCGCACAGAATTAAGTTACATGACATTCATGCAAGAAGATTATTTTCTAAATAAAATATATTTCGCATTCATTTTTTGTCCTTCTCAGATTGCATAAGCTACGTCATGAATATCATGATTTAATATCATTACATAAAATATAATAATAAATCTTTGAAGACCATGATTCACAGAAAATAATGGATGAAGTTTACGATTCTAGATTAAAACTTGTTTGTCATAAAAATTGACTTTGTATTTCAATCTTATTTAATCAAAATTATTTAAAATTTCTAATTTCATATACATTGAGATGTAACTATTTAATTTGAAACATTTCCAAATTTGATAATAACCCTCTTAGGTCCTTAATCAGTTTATGAGTACTTGTCATCGATTTTTTCGTGGTTACATTAAATCATAAATATTCTCTAATCATAGTGGAATACTCTTTTCAAATTATTTAATCAAATTTGTTCATTCTCAACAATAATTATAATACCTACAATTTCTCTACCCGGGTTGAGAATTTTCGAAAATCTTGACAGAGTTCTCAATACCTTACCTAGGCATTTAACTAACCACAGATATGATCTTCAATTTTTCTGTAAGGTCTATTGAAAAAAATGATTTAAAAAACCCTTATTTGTTACTATAATTCCAAAAATTCTATACAGAAGTCTTAGAATTTTTTGTCCTTTCTTTGAATGTTTATTCAATCACACTTTAAATAAATCAACGTTTCGACCCGTCTTTGGGTCTTCCATAAGATTTTAAAATGATTACAAAAGTATCTGAAACAAATCATTAGATGACATTGAAAATACAAAACAATACGGTATGTCAAGTAGAACTGTTTCAAATTTTGTTTTCAACATTTTTATCTTATGTAGTTGTCCTCTATAAACAGAAAAAGGAGAACTACTAGTCTAAACAGTTTTTAAGCCATTGAAGTCAGAGGTAAAATTGTCGAAACCTCGATTTATTTAATGTGTGATTGAATAAATATATATATTGAACGTATGACCAAAATAAGTTCTCAATCTCTATAAGGGAGATATATACACAATCTTATTTGTTAGCTCGTGAATTCATATTTCATGATCTCTTATTAAAAAAACTGAAATTATTGATAAGAAATAAGCAATAAAGAAAATAATTATTGCGATCTATCAAAAGCTGGACTGAAAAAATTGTTTAGTTGTCTCAGCTACACGCTTAGCTGGGTTTCATATTCTAAGAAAATATAGTTGTGTTAGCTAAATTTACCACCCAGATATTATCTATCTAATGTATCTAGATTATTTCTAGATGGCAAAATTCAATTAAAACATCTATATATTAAGGTAGCACAGCTATATTTTCTTATAAGTTGAAATTTAGCTAAACGTTTAGCTGGGACAGCTGGAAACCTTTTTTTCCGTGCATAGTTTCCTCACGTTCACACAGTTGCAAACTCGTGTGTGAATGAGAGCTCTATACATAATTGCATGAACTTTGATAAAGCACGAAGACCTAATGAACTAGTGAATTTTTCGAAAGACACTCGAGCTTTTTCACGTTTATTTTGTCTATCTTTGGAGTATCCGTAGTAAACTTGGATCATGAGGTACTTATGTAGTGGCAGCAATTATCGGCAGTTCAGATATTAATAAATAAAGTTTTTTCGCGAACTTAACTCCACGTTTTGAAAGTTGAAACCCACATCTCAGATCTAAGGCAACTGATAAGCTTAATTCAACTTTCCACCCAGCAGCTATTGCAAGTTTAAAACTTTGATTTCCACTCTCCCTAGGTAAACCTGAAGGATCGGTTTTTAGATATTGATTCACCTGGTGCTTTGAAGAGTTCATAAAAGTTTTTTTAAATAGAAATTCAAATAATAAAACAAAACTTGAACTCTTATAACGTTTAGGTTATCTAGTTTTAAATAATTACAATTTTACAGTCATATTTAAAAAAAATTTAATAGGCCAAGTAATTTTAAATTATTACGATAACTGGAATTTGAATACATTTCACATTTGGTTGATTTCGAATATGAAGATTCGCACGAAAAGTACAAAAAAAGCTACCAAGAATCCTTATCTGGAATACTCACGTATTTTGGAACTTTCATTTTTGGCTTCTGAAGATGTCCAGCAATGTATTCGAGAAAGAGTCGTCATTTTAAACGCATTTGTGATTTATGTGAATAAAAAAATGATCTGCAGATTTTTAGAAATTTATATTTTGTTGCTGATATTGTGAAAATAGAGATTACCTTATACCAAATGTATGAATTTCCGGATTAGTAACATTATAGATTAAATGCTTTTTATATTTTCTCAAACATAACCTCACTTTTTGAATCTCACTCCACGTGCCCCATGTGCATTAGTCAAACAAAAATCATTCCGAAAGAATATTAAGAAGATTCCAAAATATTTATAATTAAAATTCATTTGTGTATGTGTGTGTGTGTAATAGCTCTAAATTTGAACATTCTTTGTCAAAGCATAATGGTCTTCTTCAAAATTCAAACTTTTTTCGATAAATTCAAGCAATACAAACAGATATTGTAATGTAGAATATTGAAAATGAGATATAATGTACTGGGCAGTCTGATAAGTACCTGAAAATTCTAAGAGATGGCATTAGTATTCACTAATGTGAACCATTTTCGTCGAGCTTGATCCTTCAAATGACGCCTGTCAAAACTTCAGCCATTTATGTTTACGCATTTACAAGTTACAGCACTGAGAAGCGACTAACCTTCGAGTTTTTTTAAGATGGAAAAATCTGAGTTTCGAGTTTTGATCAAACACTACTATCTTCGCAAGAAAACGATATCCGACACCAAGGCCAAGCTGGATAAGTATTACCCGGACTCT
>NC_046665.1:81949978-81955377 GCF_010883055.1 Belonocnema kinseyi | reverse complement strand
TCGCGTAAGCCGACCGAGTTTTTGCGCCGATTC
This sequence comes from Belonocnema kinseyi, assembly GCF_010883055.1. Lineage (NCBI taxonomy): Eukaryota > Metazoa > Arthropoda > Insecta > Hymenoptera > Cynipidae > Belonocnema > Belonocnema kinseyi. The sequence continues at coordinate 81,955,344 of NC_046665.1, read as the reverse complement.
ATAACCATGGATGAAACCTGGATCCACTACTACACTCCTGAGTCAACGCAACAGGCAAAACAGTCGGTTACACCGGGCCAAAGTGCTCCGAAGCGTCCAAAAACGCAACAATGGGTCGGAGAGGTTATGGCCTCCGTATTGTGGGATGCACATGGCATAATATTCGTGGACTATCTTGAAAAAGGTAAAACCATAACCGGAGCATACTATTCATTATTATTGGACCGATTCAAAATCGAAATCGCCGAAAAACGACCACATTTGAGGAAAAAAAACCGCTTTATCATCACGACAATGCGCCTGTTCATTCATGCTTAGTTGCACAAGCAAAACTGCATGAAATCGGCTTCGAATTGGTTCCTCAGCCACCGTATTCACCAGACCTGGCCCCCAGCGACTATTACTTGTTCCCTAACCTGAAGAGATGGCTACCGGTAAGCGTTTTTACTCAAATGAGGAGCTCATAGCTGAAACTGAGGCGTATTTTGGAGACCTTCCGTTTGAGTACTTTTCGGACGGTATCAAAAAGTTGGGAAATCGTTGGACTCGTTGTATCGACCTAAAAGGAGAGTATGTTAAAAAATAAAACCGACTTTGGCCAAAAAAACGTCTCCGTGTTTCATTTTTCAGGGACTTATCAGACTGCCTAGTATAATGATATATAATGTAGAATATTGAAAAATTGAAGTTTTGTAAAATACAAAGTTGAAAAAAATATTAAAACTTTTGAGATCTTACTAATTATAGAAATAAAAAATTAAAGGGGCTACATCTGGGCCAGATCGTTTCCCCATTTTGGATGCGCAGATCTGGGCACGGTCAGGTAGGGCGTTTTATTTTCGCTCTGGCGCTAGACAGATTACCCTATCGGACCCACAGTTTCCCCGATCAGGGCCCGACCGGCGCTACAACAAAATTTCTGCACGGGTTTGTGTTCTGTCGCAATTCTTAGCCTGTTTAAATGAAACTTGGCAGCTACCTGACCAACGCTTAATAATAAGTTTAGGCGTGATTCTATCTAAATTCCTTAGAAACTGTGAAATTAAACAAAAAAAAACAGCCACTAATTTTCGTTCTATGCTCACCTTGCACGGTGGGTCTTAACAAGATTCAAGCCAAAGGTGCTAGCACTGTAAATCTTCTTTCTGATTAAAAAAATAGATTGTTTCTGTATTATTTACGATTCAAAACTTCAAAAATTGGCGCAGCTATTTTCAAAAAACGTCATTTTTTATATGTATGTCATAAAAAATTCTATTTTTTCCACATAACTTTCAGCGACGTTTTCTGCTACATCTTGTGTAACACGCGCTTGTAATTTAAAAGAATTTTTCAGTTGTTTTTAAAGTTAGTAACAGCTATGTGTTCATACCCTTATTACGAGGTAGACTTCAATTGTATTTTAATTTCAAATTACAAAAGATCACGCAGGTACCCTTCTATAAATAATCAATTGAAATCTATAAGAAACATTATAACTAATATCTCAATCGTTCCAAATCGTGTTTCTTAATTGTGCCAAAGCGATTGACAACGATTAAGCATTTTGCATTTGCAATCGTTTCCAATCGGGTACTTAGAATTGGCCACGTGATGACAGCACTTTTGTTTAATGGGAATTATTTAAAGATAGTTATTTACTTTTTTCGAATAATATAAATTTCAAACAGTATATATTTTGAAACAAAGTAAACAAACATTTTGTAAATAATTCTTACCAGATGAAAGTGGTTCTACGAAAAAAGTGCTAATAGTATTTTATTTTAAAAATATAAAATCAGATACACGATGAAAATAAAAAAGTTGATTTTGTATTAATGAAGCAAAATTGTTATTTTTTATTATGCGCTGTTGGATTGTTTATTTTACTGAACATTTTATAAATGGTTATTATTTAAAAATATCACGCTGTTATGAATTGAATAAATTTAAACAATTAAAAAATAATATTATAGATAAAAGATTTTTTTGTCAGAAAGAGGTCTCAATTTTTAATTATTCGCAATTATTAACATATAAATTTATCTTATAATAAAAAAAGTTTTTAATAATTCAACTTTCTAAATTTTTAGTTTATTGAAATATAAGTACTCAAAATGACGGACAAAATTCTTTCTAACTTGAACAGTAAATTTAAATCAATGTCGGTGATGTTATATTCAGTAATCGTTAGATGATTACTTTACTTTTACCACTAATGATTAACGTAAAATCAACTTTTTCTATTATTTGCAAGGTAACCACGAAAATGAAAGAAAAAATTTGTAATCATTTCCTGATTAAAAAACAGGCCATAAAATTCAAAGTTTAAGTTTTTAAACCTGAAAATTTTCTTATGCAAAGTGTTCAGGGCTAAATTGCAAATTAACCCAATCGAAGTGAAAGTTTTCTGACCACTGAGCATTCTAAATATTTAATTAAAATATTTAAAACAGCGATTTCCAGTTCAAGCGTTCAGTAATATACGTAAAAATTACAAGCCTTCTAGATACGTTTTATTAATAAAGCATTTGAAATTGTACAATATGGATTCAGAAGTCTCTAACTTTTTTAACTTAAAATTCCGCGATGTGAAATTTGAGTATGAAAAATGTACAGTTTTATTCTTGCTTTAATAATATTTGAATTAGTAAAAATGCAGAGACTTCAAATATTTCAAAAACATTTTAAAAACTTCCATACGGTTACATACGATTTTATGAAATTATGATAATGACAACTGGATATAAAGGCAAAAAAAACTTTTTTCAGAATATTAGATAAAAAATTTGACCAAAATTACAGAAATAATGTCACAAAACAGGGAAAAGCATACCTGCTAATTTGTCTCGCGATACTCCAAAGCATACTGTTGCTGATAAGTTTAGAAATTTAAAAAAATGGAAGACCTTCTTTAGTTAAAATTTCGTATTATCTCATGTACATTTACATTCTAGATCAATCGGAATCAGAAGTTATTGCCGCGACGCGCTGCACTTCTTGTTTTTCTATCTTTGCTAGAGGAAAGTTTCATAAGTGTAATACTTTCTCGCATATAAAATATATCAGCTTGCGTATTAAACACGCCTTAAAAGGCACAGAGTCAAGTCATTTCAGCAGTAATCAAACATTAAATAATAAACAGTAATAAACGACCATTACTTTCGGTAGAAAATTTCTCGCCAATTAAAACAAATTAAAATTTGAGTAACCTTGAGATAAACGAAATTACTTCTGATGTGTGTGTTGCTAAAAAAAAGTAGAAAGGTCATAGAGCCTGGATTAAAAATAAAGCTTGTAACAAAATCTGAATCTGTCGACGATAATTTTAGTAACAAAGAGTTTAAATTAGTCAATGTTAAGACTAATAAATCTTTCGATGCTGCTGACTTAGTATTTAATTATACAGATCTTACTTCTACTGTTGATTACATCAAGGACAGCTGACAGTATCAGTATCGCAGCTAAAGGATAAAAGAATTTGAAAATGAATCTTTGGCATGAACAAAAGCCTATTATAGTCAGCGAGAGATAACGCACGGTGGTTCAGTATTCAAGGGAAACTACAGTACGCAAGTACTTTTTATGACTGTAGAAAAGTCGTCACTGCATGTTTTTCGAAAGAATCTGAAAAAAGATTATAAAAGTTATATAGCAGCTTTGAACAAAATTTACTTGGGCTTGAACATTAGTGTAGCTCCTATAATTCACGCAGTATTTTTTAATGTAGAAGAAATTTGTCATAAAAAACAACAGGGACTGGTATTCTTCAGCGAGTTGGCCATGGATTCAGTAAATTTCCACTAAATATATCTGGGAGAACAACAAAGTTTCCAAAACTCATCCGGACTACCCGAAAAAGCTTTTGCGCGCTGCTTGTGCATATAAGAGTTTGCATATTTGAGCAGACTGTACATTATATTGTATATTACTTTTGAAACAAGAATTGTACAATCACAGTAAATCCTCGAGATATTATTTATCTGAAGTTGGATAAAGAAGCTGCAAACAATTAAAAACTACAGTTATCCAACGGCAGATAATTTTTATCACGAGGCAATTAAACATTATTCATCGTCGGATAATTGTAGTCTTCAATTGTTTGCAGGGTTTTTATCCAACTTCACATAAATAATAGCTCGGGTTTTACTGTAAGAAGAAATGAAAAACATTGCTTTTTAAAAGAAACAATTTTTTTCGCTCACCACAGTAAAGCTTTTCTAAATTTTATATGAGTTTCCGTAGTACAAGTTTGAAAAATAAATTTATTATTCATATATATTACGTTTTTCGATCATATGAATACAACAAATGACATTTATCAAAAACGGCTCCGCCGATTTTTCGATTTTATTTCGTAAATAATCCATTTTCAGATTAAGAATGAAAATTTACAGTGCAAGCACCTTTGGGTGTAATCATGTAAAGATCCACCATGCTTGAAAACCTTATCTTTAAAACCAATTAATACGATTTATACAATTAAGATAATACATGCTTTGAAGGGTGAAAGGATCATTTTAAAAATTCCCGTATTTTTCCTCGACCATTTTCTCATTTCATCTGACCTTTCAAATTCAAATATCAGCATTTTAATCCAGTAATATTTTTAATATATGATCTTTTATAAACGGAACAAAATAATCCAGATGCAAATGTTTAATTTCCATATTTATTTATTTATATAAAAATACTTTGCTATTATAAAATATAACTTGTTAACATAATACTAAAATTTTCAAACAAGGTAATTAAATTGGACACAAAAAGTGTAATTGACATTTAAAACAAAAGAGATGAAATTTCATTTTAAAAAAATCAATTATAAATCTAAAAAGACGAATTTTCAACAAACGAAAATTGTTCAAGCATAAAAGAAAAATAATCACCTACATTGATATACCTTCAAACCAAAAAACGAATTTTCTATACAGAAATTAATTAATACAGAAAAAAATTAATTTTCAACAAAAAAGTTAAATTCTCAACCAAAGAGACAAACCTTTATTCAAAAAGGTTGTGTATACAAAGCCGGTGTCAATAAAAAAAATCGTCGGTACCGGTAAAAAAATATCCGGTACCGGTAAAAAATGTCGATACCGGTAAAAAAATTACCGTTACCGACAATTTTTTTCTTACCGGTAACGACAATTTTTTATTACCGATTTTTTTAAAGCATATTCTAAGGATAGAGCCTAGACTGCGGAAAGAAAATATTTAAAAATTAATTTTTTCCAAATGTGTCTAATGCTACTGTTCGATCCTCAATATCGGCCGTCTTGCTAGTTTGTTTTCCAGACTAAAAATCTTTGGAAAATTTTTTTTTCTGTGAAAAGTCCCAGGGGTACCTTCCCGCCCCCCACGAGACGTTGGAAAGGGATAGGGGT
>NC_046665.1:81947920-81949878 GCF_010883055.1 Belonocnema kinseyi | reverse complement strand
TTTTTGTGAACAGACAAAGGGGTGCCTTCCCACTCCCCATGAGACGTTGGAAAAGAGGTCGGGGTTGGACCAAAATTATTTCTTATAAACAGTCAGAGGGGTGCCTTCCAGCCCCCCACGAGACGTCAGAAAGGGATCGCGGTGTGACCAAAATTATTCATGTTAACAGAATTGAAAAAAATTATTTCTGTAAACAGTGAGAGAGGTGCCTTACCCCTCCCCCACGATACGTTGGAAAGGGATTGGGGTTATACAACAATTATTTCTGTGAAAAGTCACAGGGGTGCTTTCCGGTCCCCCACGATACGTTGGAAAGGAGTAGAGATTTGGCCATTATTTCTGTGAACAGTCAAAGGGGTGCCTCCCCCACGATGCGTTGAAAAGGGGTCGGTGTTCGACCAAAACTATTTCTGTGAACAGTCACAGGGGTGCCTTCCCGCCCCCCACAAGACGTTGGAAAGGGGTCGGAGTTTGACCAAAATTAGGTCTGTGAACAGTCACGAGGGTGCCTTCCCGCCCCCCAAACGTTGGAAAGGGGTAGGAGTTTGACCAACATTATTTTTGTAAGCAGTCACAGGGTTGTCTTCCAGCCCCTTCAAGAGGTGTTGAAGAATTTTAATTCAATGAATTCCGCGAATTCCACGAATTCCATGAATACGCGCGCTCAGCCGCTACCTAGCTGGAAATATGCTTTTTACCGATACCGACAGTGTATACACTTTGATTAAAAAAACAATTTTTCAAGAATTAGTATTACTCTCAGCCACGCAGTTATGTTTCCAATTTCAAAATGTAAATTTTCAATTATATATTTCAACTTTCAACCAAAAGAGATGAATTTTCAACTAAAAAATGTGAATCTTGAAGAAAATAAATGATTTCTGAAAAAATGGGTTCGAAAAAAGTTTTTGGATCTTCAGGCAAATAAGATTCACTCTTAATTAAATAGTTACATTTTTATTAATCAATATGAAATTTCTACACATTTTGTAGAATTCCCTGGCAAAAATGAAATAACTATATTTTTGGTAAAAAATGAGGTTTCATAAAAAAAAGAATTTCTCACCAATAAATAAATTAAATTTCATTTTTAACTTGAGGAAATATATTTTAACCAAATAAAATAAATTTCTAACAATATAGTTAAATGGTCAACCAAACAGATAAATTTCCAACCGAAAACATTAAATGTCTATAAAAATTTTTTTAAAAATTAAATGGTTAAATTTTTAGTTAATCAAATCAATTTTCTACCAAAAAAGCAAATTTTCAAAAAATAGATGAATTTTTTACTAAAAGTATCCATTTTTTTACAAAAAATAGAATAGAGTAATTTTCAATTAGAGGAATAAGTTTTCAAGCAAATAATATAACATTTGTATGAAACAGTTAAATTTTCAATTACACATATTAATTTTCTACTGAAAAGTTGAACTATCTATACAAAATATGTCGTCAAAAAATGTTGTTTAATTTTTCGTATAAAAAATTAATTTTCACTATAAAAAAAAGTAATTTTCAACCACAAGAATCAATTTGTACCAAAGAAAGGCAAATTTTGCACAAAATAGATGAATTTCCAATTAAAAAAGAAAAATGTACAAGAAAGAATAGAATAGCTTGAATTACCGGCAAAGAAATAAGTTTTTAAGAAAATAAATTTTGAACGAAATAGTTAAATTTTCAAGAAAAAAAATTAATTTTCTACCGAAAAGGTTAAATGCCTATAAAAAAATCGACAACAAATTTAGTTAAGAGTACAGTAGAATTTTTACGAAAGAAGATAAAGTTTCAACCACTCATTGAACTGTTCAATTTTGAGTGAATGAAATATATGTGTGTATATATATATATATATGCGATGGATCAGCGGGATCTCGTGACCTTTGGGTGGACGGAGCGACTGAATCACGACTTGCTAGACTGCTACGATGCGAGTGTGTCCCGTGAACGGGGTT
>NC_046665.1:81946249-81947820 GCF_010883055.1 Belonocnema kinseyi | reverse complement strand
ATATAAATGAAAAACAACTAGAAAAATATTTGAGAATACGTATGTGGAAGTAATGGCTAAAAAAAGAAAAAAATTTAGTCGAGGATTTTGATGAAAGCAAATTTAAGATAAAATAAATAATTGCTTTAAACGTGAAATATAAAATTTTAGAGGAAATGAGAGAGAAAAAACAGTAATGTAATTTGATATAAATTAAAATGATTTTGGAGAATTCACCTATAAATTAAGAGTTGCAATATATAACTATAGATAACCAACGAAATTAGAATTTTTCAAAAAAGTGAAAAAATAATCTGTAAAGTCAAAATAAATAATCAAAATAATATATTTAAAATTCTGAGAAAATGGATTTTTCAATTATCCGCAAATAGAAAAACCAACTTCCTATAGATGTAGAATTATTGAATGAGACTCAAAAAGGTTTCATACAAATAATTATTATGTTCCGAGAAAATCAAAGTTGAATATTGCAATTTCACAATATGACATGCATTTTTTTGCTAAGAATCCGCAAAAAATAAGAAAATAATTTTTGTCATTAAATGATAACAATTTTAAGGCATATCAATACTAAAAGGTTGAAAAAAAATTTATGTGTTTCGATTTTGATTTAATTTTAACTTTAATTCTATTGCATTTGTTTTTAATTATTCAATCGAAAAATGATATTTCGAAAACATCTTTTTACCGCAATTTGTATTTTATTTGTTAAGAATTTTGTATCATGAAGCTATTTTAGGTTGAAACATTATTAATCTAGTTCTTTGCTGTGACCTTTAAATTTTCAACCCAAGAAAGATAAAGAATAACAAGAATTTAGTTTAAGAACATATTGTCACAGTTTTTAGGAACACGATAATTTGAAGACAGCCGCAAAATGTAAATAAATTGATAAAATTTGGAGACCTAGTTTGCGCTTTTAATATCTAAATTGAAACTGATATTTTATTAAAGAGTTGTTTAATTTTATATCTCAATCATATAATTTTAAGTTGATGCAAGAATAGAACAGGTTCGTTGATTCGAGACGAATTCATTTACTTATAAGGTCAGTACATCCTATTAAAAAGTAAGGAAGTTTTAATCATTCATAATACAGTGGAACTCATCTATAGCACCGATTTTGGGGCTGACGGTGGGTGGGAACAAACCTGTTAGAGCCCGTTCGGCTTTCATTGTATTTTGAAAAACCTATTTTTTAGGGTTAAACTTTTTTCATTATTATAATTCAAAATTGATGTAAAAATGAAAACGATTCTTTGATTCGAGATGAAACGAGGGACATAATGCAAAAGTAGTGGCCGTTCAAATCATTTGAAATATCTGTCTTAAACAGAAAATCTTCTTTCATTAAAATAATTCAAAGTTCATGAACAAATAGAAAATGCTTTCCTTTTTGATTTCTTTTATGAGGAAGCAAATGTATTTGCTAATTAATCACTATAAGAAAGCAAAATTGTATCAAATGAGCAGTTTCATTTTTTTTGCAGAGTATAGTTCCTTAAATATTTGATCTGTAAACAATTATTTATCCTTCAGTTGCTGGTTCATCTTTAATTTTTGAAATAAAT
>NC_046665.1:81923368-81946149 GCF_010883055.1 Belonocnema kinseyi | reverse complement strand
ATTCAATAAATATATGCATTATTTGGATATTTGACAACGAAAGAGTTGTCGAAAATGTTGACAAAGTCAAAAAATGCATGAAAAATGCATTCGTTTATTGAATTTATTAATAATATTAACAATAATCATTTCACGTGGAAATTTTTACATCATTATATTGTTTTTATTCAAAGTTCTTGTAATATAGCTTGAAAAAACGTAAACTTATGGCAAATCGTAGAAAACATTCTTTGAACAAATAATTTTTTTAAATAAATTTGCTTATTTATTACATAATATTGGAGCATCTTTGACTAATGTTACTCTATACAACTTAGGGAATTGCAACATAGAAATAATGACCATTTTGTTAGTCATATTTATTTATTTATAAGAAATTGAACACCTGAGTAACACACCAATTCGACCTCACAATAATACAAGCAGATCAACTGTGGCCGAAAACAGATCTATAGAAATAATGTAGGTTATGTGCACTCAATGTTACGGGCACATGTGACGTCGATGGACGGGCCAACTTTGGACCACAGTCGGGCCGACTGCACTTTCACGGTCTTTTTGTAACAATTAACCAGAGTTTATCCGACGGTCTACTCATACTCGGGCCAAGGTTTAACCGACCGTCGGGTGCATCAAGGTCACTTATGACAATCCGACTGCTTTATCCAAAGTCGGATCGACCAGATTATTGCGGGCGTAACTAACGATCTGGCAAAATTTATCCGATTGTCGCACCATAGTTGGGCCAGCATTGGGCCGACGGTCATCTTTTCGCTCGCCGCCGACGTGCGTCGCCAACGTCGGTACGACCATGGCAGCTTGAAAACATCTTAGTCGGCCCAACTCTGATTACCGTAGATCGGTTACCATAGCAGGGCCAACTTTGGGCCGATGGTCCAGCTCTGGTACCCGACCGAATTTCACACCTGGGGCATCGCAAAGAATATCTACAATTTTGTTATCAATTACTTTCTGACAGAATACGTAATTTTCGTTTTATTCGTAAAAAACAACCTTAAAAGTGAAAAGAAATCTATTTTCGGGAGAACGAGACAAAGCAAAATAAAATAGGAAAAAGTTATTTATCCAAAAAGGACCGACAGATTAGTTACAAATAATGTGTAGATAACAGGAGTACATTTTCTTTTAAGCGTAGAAAATTAGATTAAAAATAAAAACATCAAATTTTGGGAAAACAACATAAGAGAAAAAAAATAAAAAGGCAAAAGGTTTCAATTTAATAATGAAATGGAAATTTTATATAAGCTCTTTTCATAAAAATATATTAAAAATAAAAAAATAAATTTATTTGCACGAAAAAATAGTTTTGCTGTCTGATTTAGTATAAAAGTATCTAAACGGATTCACTAAAATAAAAAATATTTTTAATAAGTGTTATTCATCATTTTTATATAACAAATAGAAAATTCTCATCTTTTATTGCAGAAAAAATTGATTTCTCATCTCATTTGTGTCACAACCCAAGTGCGAATTGCCGGAGCTGAATACACGGCCCAGTGTCGGTCCAATTTTGGCAGCCAAAGGTTGGCTAAAGTTATTGGGCCAATATCGGCATTTTAATCGGCTCAGTGTTGAGCCAGTGCTGGCAGCCTATATTGGCTATTTATTTTTGCCGATCCTCCACTGATGCTTGTCCCAGCATCGGCACTTGATTGCGCCAAGTCTCACTTTTAGTACGGCGAACCATGTTTCACGAGGATCAGCCCAAGTCTGGCTCAGCGACGGTACATTACTGGGCCAAGTGTTACTTTTACCACGGCAAACCATGTTTTTTTTTTAATTGGCCCAATGTAGAGACAGTGCTGGCAGCCTATATTGGCTATTTATATTTGCCGATCCTCCACCGATACTTATCTCAGTATCGGCACTTTATTGCGCTAAGTCTTACTTTTAATACGGGAAACTATGTTTTACGAGGATCAGCCAAAGTCTGGCCCAGTGACGGCACATTACTGGGACAAGTGTCATTTTTACCACGGCAAAACCATGTTTTATTTGAATCGGCCCAATGTTAAGCCAGTGCTGGCAGCCTATATTGTCTATTTATATTTGTCGATTCTCCACCGATGCTTGGCCCAGAATTGGCAATTTATTTACCCAAATCTCGCTTTTAGTACGGGGAACCATGTTTCACGAGAATCAGCCAAAGTCTTGTCCAGTAACGGCAGATTACTGGGCCAAGTGTCACTTTTACCACGGCAAATCATGTTTTATTTGAATCGGCCTAATCTTGTGCCAGTGCTGGCAGCCTGTATTGTCTATTTATATCTGCCGATCCTCCAACGATGCTTGGCCCAGAATCGGCACTTTATTTCCCCAAGTCTCCCTCTTAGCACCTAATAAACAAATCTGACACAAAAGATAAAAAAATTTTATTGAAAAATTGTCCATCTGCATCACCTCAGATCCTGCAGATTTTGGCCGACCAGTTCTCTGAAGGTCCTTGATAGATCCATGATTTATAAAGCGCCTAACAGTTATTTCAATTGTTCATTTTGAGACAGGATTTAATCCTTCTCCATTATGAAAAGTGCGATTAATAAGCAAACCAACTTGATCATAAGATCGAACTCGATCTCCCCAGCTACTCATCATTAATACAGATACCCTCTCTCGTTCCGAAAGTTTAGCTTGCGCCATAATAATCTTTTAGCGAAAGATAGTAAGTTCGTACTCGCAATACTTAAATTCAGTTTCGATTCGTAATATTCGTATGGAAAAACGGTATAGGACTTATCGTATCGCCTTAGGTATTGACTTAGGTATCGAAAAACGGTATAGGACTGTATAACTCTTCGGGGAGAAACAGAACTTTGTTGAAATTTACTTCAGGAATGTCCTTCACTTTTTTGAAAAATATTTTACCTAAAGAAATATTCAACCATCCCGGGACTTTTTAGACACCCTGTATATATGTAGGTTCGATACCCCGTAGCGTTAGAAATTTTATTTGTAATATAATGTTCAAAATGTAATATATGTATTTAATCTAAACAGGAACGTTAATATTTATATTCAAAGTACTCGCAATCAATTATTATTTATTGTTTGATTATTTTTAGTGTCATATCCTTAGACCTTAGTCTATAGCAGTATTGGTAATCAGTGTTGGGCCGACAATAGCAGCCAAGCCCTGGCTGCCAAGTCAAGGCCATAGTTATCAATCCGGCAATGACGCGATGATGACAGCTCGGTTTGGTCCAATACTGGTCCCCAGTGTTGGGTCGACAATGGCAGCCAAGCATTGGCTGCCAAGTGCAGGCCATAGTTATCATTCCGTCATTGGTGCGATAATGGCAGCCGAGCTTCGGCAATATTTTTGCCGACTATGGGCCAATGTTGGGCCGTCTGTCACTTCGCACTTAGGAATAGTCTATTGAACTTATTTTACTACGAAATATTGTTAACAGTAAACATTTTTCCGTGCTATAAATAATTTACGTTAAGAAATAGGAAATTTGCATCTTTTTTACGCAACGAAATACTTTTTCATTTAATACGTACCAAAATATCTTATCAAACTTATTTTCTTGCTTTTTTTGCTTATGAATATTGTTAAAACTGAAGAAAAAAAATCTGCCCACCCAGCGGACACATTCTCATCGCGCGCTGCGCGCGCGGCTCGCAACTTTCAGCGCACCTGAGCGCGTGACTCTGTCTGGGATTGCTTATTAAAAAATTGCAAAATAAGGAAAAAATTGTATTTATCATGATTATTTTTGTATCTGTTTCTTATTTTGCTTTAAATTGTATTCTAAGCTACGCTGAACCTATATAGGGTCCTATATATGTTCCTATGTCCTCTTTCGTCTTTTCTGTGCTTTTTCCAAAAATTTAATTTTTTAATTTTCAATCTTATTTTTTACGATTAAAAGAAAATCTACTCATCCTATCGAAAAATGATTAATAATAATTTATCAATCTTTTTAGGTGAACAACTTTTGTCTGTTAATTTTAGTTCATACCTTGTGTCGTTTTTTCAAAAAAATTTAATATTTTTATTTTGAATGTTATTTTTTACGCTAAAGCAAATACTACGTGTCCTATAAAAAATTATAGCTCTTTTGGATGAATAAGTTTTGTCTCCTTTTTTTCATAGCTTGTGTCGAAAAGTGATTCGTTATAAATTTGTAGTTCTTTCCAGGGCGCGCAATTTGAGATTTTTATTTTTTTTCGTAGCTTGCATAGTTTGACCAAAAAATGGAATTTTTGGATTTTTCATTATTTTTTGTACGATCAAATTTGGAATGTTCAACTTTTCGACCAAATTAAAAAAGTTTTTATCATAATCCTGTAGGTCTTTCAAAAAGCAAAGTTTTTCTTCTACTGACTTTTTTTCATATCATGCGTTGCTTGGCTTAAAATGTTCATTATAGTTTGCTTTTTGGATTTTGAAAATGCTATAACTCTGGTAATTTTAGATTTTTCGAAAAAAGTAATTTGGATTCAGAATGTGCCCACTTTTTAAATTTTTATCAAAAATGGCTGGCTAACGAACTTGATCTTCAGCTTAAGACACTAAACGAGTGTACCAAAGGCCAATCTGATAGATTAATTTTCTCAAAAGTTATTGTGTTCAAAGATAGACATGCGGACATACAGACTGACAGACATACTGACAGACATAGAAATAGGCAGACCCATTCGTAAAAACCTGTTTTTCGGATTCAGCGGGTCTCAAAACGTGGACATTTGACAAAAACTGGGGGGCTATTTCCTATACAAAAGAGATGGAAATTACTTTTTTCTGAGAAAAAGGGACGATAGTTTTTCTATTTGTTAACCTTCATTATTTATAAATAAACATAAATTATAGGTTTTTAAAATTGTTTACATTTGTCATGTCTGAAAAGCAAATTCTATAAATATTAAACACAGTGACTTTTTTCCGCAAAAAAAAAAATATTGTCTTTATTCAATTCAAATTATTTATAACAAATATAAATGTTAAATATTGACAATATTCTATGCTATTACCTAGGTTAAACTAGTAAGTTAATTTAATACACATAAATTGTAAGAGATATTTTCCCAAGAAAAGAGGAAGAAAATTTGACATTCGTTATCTTAAATTATTTATAGCAAACCTAAATGTTAGGGGTTATCAAATTTCTGCAGATTAGTAGGTTTGAGAAACTACTTTCATACGTACTAGATAGCACAAGATTTTTTTTTCTTGCAAAAAGTATGAAACTAAATCATGTCTTTTAAATTTGTTCATAATAATATAATTGTGTAAGCAACAAATTCTTTGCCATATTTAAATGCTGAAATTTTAATTCGAGTTGATTTCAAATATATCTGAGGGCTACAGCTGAGAATGAATAAACTTTTCTAAGAAATTCACTTTTTCACGTTTGTTTAAGAACGAGATAAACTAAAAACTGTAAAAATGCATAATATCGTTCCTTGCGCCTGTTAGGAATCTAATGCTCTTGAGTTCTGAAAAATATCTCTAAGGCGGTTAAATATAATGAGTCGAACTCATGTTGATCCATCGAGAAAATGAATAAAAATCAAATATAATAATTCGTTAAAATTCTTTATATGCTCTTGTTATCAAAAAACGTGTTATTCTCGAATTTTTAATTCTTAACGCTTTTATCAATACGAAATAAAAAACAAGGAAGATGAATGTGCGTTTTATCTGTCTTACACGCATAGAAACAAATCCATTTATGTGTTGAACCTATTTTTTAGATTCAGAGAATTTCAATCTCATTGTTTTGAACTATCTCGTTTTGAAGCTATCTCGTTTTTTTTAATTGACCGATTTTTCATGTTTTTTATTTATATAGCCTGTTTTAAAATTAATAATTACAGCCTTCTATATAAATTCACATATTTTCACAAAATTAGTATTTATTTAATTGGCAATCATTAAATAATAATATTAAATTAAATAAGTAAGTATATTTTCTTCAAAGAATGAAAATTTTCATAATAAGTTTTACCGTTTGTCTCTGTTTTCATACTTACTTTCGTATTGTTTTAAAACAATTTTTCAACCTTTTTTTCCCTCTTTCGAATAATTTCTCTTTTTCTCCCTGTTTTAAAGAAACTCCCAATTTTTCCCCTTTTTTCGCTTTTTGCTTAAATATGAACTGAATTACTACAACTCAATGAAAAATCTGAATATTTTTGGTCAGAAATTCATTCTTTTGAACTGAAAACTTCACGATAATATTTTTGGTACGGAATTCATATCGTGAAAAACTCTACTATTTGCTTGAAAATTCATGAACACACAGAAGAAAGAACCTTATATTTTAATGAAAACCAAGTTAAATCTACTGATCTTCCAAGTACGTTTATGTACAACACGACAGTTTAGTAAATGTTACAATTATAGGTAACTAAATATGACTATCATTGATGGTTACCAGTACCGATTCTCAAGTGGTGCTGACCTGCGGATGAGTAGATTTTACCGATACGATTTTCGCACGCTATGGGGGGGGGGGAGGGATTTAAACGCATAAACCTAAGCAGGCAAGTAAATTGTCTTAACCACTAGACTATTAAAGGAGTTGCTTTCTGTAAAATAATTTCGAAATGCATTTGTGACTGGCATAGCGACCTTGTGAATGACTTCTGAATACGCGCACATGCTATTGCGGCAGCCAACAAAAGCTCTCGGATTTACCTTATATCCATAGAAGTCAGCTGAAACAGTTACGGAAAACAAAAACGTCCTGCTCCAATAAACTCTCAAGTGTACGCGATCCGTGAACAAATTATGCCGTCCAAAGTTTTGTTATTTTTTATGAAACCCCACCCTTGCTAAGTGCGAATATTGTTTAATGTAACGTCTGTCACAGAAATGTCGACACGAAATTGTTAGCACGTGATGCAATCCATCCATTGCCTATTGCGCCGTGAATTCACCCGGTGGTCCGCGCGGATGGGTTGCGTTGTTACGACCTGAGGGGTGAGCAAAGCAAACCAATCAGATCGGTAGCATGTACCGATCCCTTGGTAATATCCACTGTACCAGTATTTTAATATCCGTTCAGTGCATTTTAAATTTCTTACAGAATGTAATATTAGGAATAGATGTTTATTTTACTAAAGGATAACCATTAAATTAACTTTAATTTTATTGTTACATTTACGAAATGCTAAGTGATTTTGACGTTTTTACCTCCTTATTATGAGCGGGCGGGAAGACACTACTTCGTCTACTCACAGAAATAATGTTGATCAAACCCCTTTCCAGCGTCTCGTGGGGACGGGAAGACACCACTTTGACCGGTAACAAAACTAAAGTTGGTCGAACCCCTCCCCCTTTCCAAGGTCTCGTGGGGACGGAAAAGCATCCCTTTGACCGGTCATATAAATAATTTTGGTCAAAACCCTTATCCTTTCCAATGTCTCGTGCGGGCAGGAAGGCACACCTTTCCGGCTTTCCTCAGGAATACTGTTGAAGGGTAGCTCTGTGTACTAAAGAATGTAATGAAAATGTAATAATGTACAATAACATTATGTAATAATGTACCGGTAGAGCATCCAATGCCGTATATATTTTGTTGAAAATTTATATTTTTTGGCTGAAAATTCATCTTCTTGTTTAAAAATTCATCCTTTTGGTTGAAACTTCAACCACTTGTCGAAACTTCAACTATTTGGTTGAAAAATCGTTTCTTTTCCTTCTAAATAATTTGTATAGCTGAAAAATTAATTACACAATTTTTAGTTCAGAATTGAGGCATTTTGTTCGAAAATTCCTTGTGTTTGGTTGAATTTTACTGTTTTCTATTTAAGTTAAAATCATTCTTGGTTAAAATACAAACTATTACATTCATCGTTGAAAACTGATTTTTTTGTTGACCTTCATTAAAATATACATATATTCATAAAGTACTTCAACTTTTACCTAAGCAATTAAATTTTCAATTAAAAGTTATGACTTTCCAAAAAAAATATTTAAATTTTGAACCAAAGAGAAGAATTTTCAACTGAAATAAAAATCTTTGACAAAAGTTTTTTTACCAAAAACTTTTGAACAAAATAGTTCAATCCTCAAGTAAAGAAGATTAATTTTTGATTAAACAGTTGCATTTTTATCAATGAAAGATCTCGTCTACTAAAATAGATCCATTTTTTAATTAAAAAGACAAATTTTCAAAAAAGCAGTTGAATTTCAAAATAGTTTTGTAAGTCCGGGTTTAAAAAAATTTTCATAAAGGGAAAAAGAAATAAAAAGACAGTTTTGTTTGAAATGCAAAATTTATGAAAACGAAATGCTTAAATGAATTTAGAATATATCTTTTATTTACGATTCTTTACCTATAAAGCAAGCAAGGTCGTTATTACTATACGATGTGAATAACACGTAGGCACTTATTTATTTTCTTTCTAAATTTTATCATTTTATTAACTTTATTGTGGCTTTTATGGTCTGTTTGTAGAATATTTTAGGAGTAAAACGAAAAAAACATGAATAATACATTCCAGATGATTCTGCAATAATTAAACGATAATTATATATATATATATATATATATATATATCATATAGACAAAAAAGATAAAAGAAAATTTCTAATTGTATCATATAAACGAAACTATCCAATTAATTATCCAATATCATCAAAATATTTATCTTATAAGCTTGTATTTATGAAGTTTTTAAACTATATTGAACACTTTTAAACATTTTGAAAGCTAGATTTTAATGGAATAGAATATTTCTAAAGTTGCTAAATCCATTTGTAACCCATTTTTTTCACAATGTTGTTGAATCATGTTTTCTTTCCTTTTTTTTCTAACTCGTCATTTGTAAGAGGAACTGTATTTAAATATCTGAAGTTATTTGAATTTTTAAAAGATTACATAGCAGAGGTTAGGAGCTAGTTGCCTAGTTGTTAGGAGTTAGTAGATCCTTTTTAGGTTAACAATTTTTTATTAACATTTTTTCGTATCTCGCTTAGTTTTTTCTAGAAATTACAATTTTTATTTTTCAATAATATTTTTCATGGTTAAAAGAAAAACTATGTATCTTATCAAAAAATGCTCTTCGAACATTTTTTAGACCTCTTATCGATGGATATGTTGTGGGAAAAGCCCGGGGTGCGGGCAAACCTAGGATGGACTGGTCATTCCGCAGATTGCCCGAGCGGTGTCGAGCAATGTATAGTACGAAACTCTTCTTTACTTCGGACTTTGCCCGAGGCGTCCTTGGTCAATCTGCGGAGTACCCTGTCGCAATGGGCAATCAACAAAAGCTAAAACTATTTTTCATTTTTATGTATTTTACTCATCCTGATGCTGATTTAACTTTCTTAATAGGATTCGTTCTATTAAAAGTTTATCATAGTATATTCCTCGGCCAAAAAATTGTATATAGTAAAAAAACTGGATCTAATTGACATTCGTTTTATACAAATAATGCTTAAAATAATGAAAATGATATATAATAATTAATAATTGAAAAAATAATGAATAAATTGCATGCAA
The DNA here is from genome assembly GCF_010883055.1 of Belonocnema kinseyi. Taxonomy (NCBI): domain Eukaryota; kingdom Metazoa; phylum Arthropoda; class Insecta; order Hymenoptera; family Cynipidae; genus Belonocnema; species Belonocnema kinseyi. Next base: position 81,936,670 of record NC_046665.1, on the reverse strand, counting down.
ACCCTTAAGCAGATTAAACAAAAAATGTTTGAAATATTATTTCAAAATGTAAACTTTATTATTAAATTTTTCACTCTTATTGATTCATGTATCAAACATGATAAAATATACGCATACAAATCATTTAAATTCAAATATAAAATACAGCATTACAATTATGAATTACTTACTGCAGCGGGGATTGGAGCCATGACATTTCGAATTATATTGTAATATTTTTTTACATTTACAAGAATTATTGATACATTTCTTTGAACAGTTACACTTTACGAACCCTTGAATACCGAGAATGTCTTTTCACCATTTAATTGTCATACAGAACAAGACAGAAGAAGATTTAAAGAAAATTTTGCATTCAGAGTCACACCATCCAAATTGCAATTTGATTCGATTTCTTTAGAGGAGCGAAATGTTCGACAAGAGGAGGACGTTGATGATTTTTCCTGCGAAACTTTCTACTCAGTGTGTTGGGTTTGTGATAACGAAACTTTAGCTGCACAGAATTGTTTCCAGTGCCAAAAAAACGTCCATGTTATGTATGGTGTTGGCACAAGTGACACAGAAAAAGAAGGCGTTGGATCTGCACTTCTGTATACCCTTCGTTTTAATAAAAACAATATGTCTTTCAACAAAAGAAAGTCAGTGGAAGGGCTAACAGTACAAGCAGAGGAAATAAAGCAAGCCTCTAACCAAAAGTATTGCGAAATCGAAGTCGAAACTTCAGTTCAAATACCTACTTCTAGCGTGGATAGGAGCAAGGGAGACTCGCGAAACTTAATTGGAATTATTATGGAGGTATCCAAAGATAGTTTTTATACAGTAGGCACTAAGAAAGGTATAATTAGATCATTATATTCTCGGAATCAGTTTGCTGCTTGTAATGAAAAGTTTATAAGCCTTAATGAAGTTCCTAAAAAAAGCGTATCTGTACGACAAATAAATGGTGGAGTCATTTTTCGGTCTTCAAAGATTCGTAAAGTATAATCATACAAAGAAATGCATCAATAATTGTTGTAAATGTAAAACAAACAAATTACAGTGTATTTCAAAATGTATTGGCTCTAATCCACGCTGTAATAAGTAATTCATAATTGCAACGCTGTATTTTTTATTTGAATTTGAATGATTTTTACGTTAATATTTCATAATGTTTGATGCATTAATAAATATTGTAAGATAAAAGTGAAGAATTTAATAATAAGGTTTCCTTTTTTAATAATATTTCAAACATATTTTGTTTAATCTGCTTAAGAGTTCGCATGAAATTAATTAATTATTTTTTAAATAATCAATTATTATACATGATTTTGATTAATTTTAAATATTATTTGTATAAAGCGAATGAAAATTATACCTAATTCTTTCACTGTATATTATATAATTTTTCCGCCGGGGTATATACTATAATAGATCTATAATACACCGAATCTCTTTAAGAAAGTTAAGTCGGCATCAGGATGAGTAAAATATATAAAAATCAAAAATAGTTTTGGCATTTCGTACATTGCCCATTGCGACAGGAGCACTCCGCAGATTGACCAAGGACGCCTTGGGCAAAGCCCGAAGTAAACAAGTGTTTCGTACATTACCCGAAACCGCTCGGGCAATCTGTGGAACGACTGGTCCATGCTAGGTTTGCCCGCACTCCGGGCTTTGCCCACAGCAGATACATTTCTTTCGTGATATTATTTTTGTACGTTACATAGTTCGACCATAAAATTGAATGTCTAATTTTTTTTAACATTCTCAATTGATAAATCTGAAAAATATCTTCAATTTCGGAGCGTTTAAGATAAAAACTAGTCAATAAAAAAAATTATTATTGCAGTTTTAAAATTGTAGTATTGAAATTCTACAGGATGTGATATTGAAACCTGTTAGAAGTTAAACGACTTCAAATTTTGACGCTTTGAAGTTAATCAATTGAAGTTTAAATGCATTCAAGTTGAATTAATTAAAGTTAGAATGCTTTTATATCCAAAAGTCTGAAGTTTCAAAGCTTTGAAGTTGAGGCGTTTAAAGTTTGGAAGGTGTTTCCATTTTATTCTTTTAAATTTTAAATCATTGAAGTTTAATATCTTGAAATTCTCAATCTTTCAAGTTTAATGCTTCAAAATTTAAAAGCTTTCAACTTGAAACTTACAGGTTAAGAGATTATTGGGTGATTTCCAAACGTTAACCATTTTAGACAATGAGATTTTCAAAAACAAAAACATATTCAAAGTACCTAAAATATATTTTCTAATTAAGGTTAATACAAGAGAGAAAGAAAATATCAAGCTAATAGGTTAATGAATTTATTTTTTATGGATATGAATTTTATGCGTTTTTAAAGGCCACGTGAAAGACATGCGACTATGATGAAACAAAAAATTTGACAAATGTTTTTAAAATATATATAGAACAGATAAAAATATTTTACAATTTCGGAAGAAGACTATTTGAACGATTTAATTGATTTTGACTTCAGCGTTTCACATTATCCCCCCCCCCCCATTTTAAAGTATCATGAATAAATATGGAGCGTTACTGGAGATGTTATCGAAAATAATATTCAAAATCCGTAATAATTATTCATTGTATTATGGCATCAACGGAGATTAACCGACTTTTAACGATACAAAAATATTCATAAGTATAAAATATCTGTACATATTATTATTTTTAAAATGATATAAATGTTATATTATTATAGTATATAATATATAAATATAAATATAAAATATATATGTATATAAATATAAAAAATATATAAATGTCTAACATTTTTAAACTTGACTAAATTTTGTTTTGATACAAGTACCTTACTAAAATAATTTTAGAAAAAATTGATTATTCAAAGAGAAATATGATACATTTTCTTGAAAGCTTTCAAGTTTGACATGTTGAAGTTTGGATTATTAGCATTTTAAGAAAAGGAAAGATTTCAAGTTATATACTTGAAAAATTGAAGTTTTCCAAGTTTGACACTTTTGAATTTGAAAGTTTTACTTCTAGTTAAAAATATTCAAGTTTAAATAATTTTAAGCTGAAGGTGCTCAAGTTTCGATGCTTTTAATTTATACAATATTATTTTATGAAGCTTATTTTATTTAACATGTTTTCTTTAAAATGTTCAATTTCTTCTCCGTAGTAAACCATTAGAACTTTAGAAAAGAAATCAATGCATTTCTTGCTTTTCCCAGTACGTACTTTTTTTCTCAGAAACTACTAAATAACGGACGAAACTTTTCAAAGGCAAGATGGCTAGAGGAAAATTTGCAACTTAGGCAAATCTATTTGAGTTTGCAATTTAATGTGGCTGACGAGTAGTCGAGATACGTCTTGAAGTGCAGGAGAAGCAAAACTAGTTACGACCCCCGGTCGTCATCCTGTTCAAGACACTATTCTCCAACGACAGAGAAAACTGTAAACGCATTGCAATATATTCCCTCTTGTAAAATAAAATCCCCGTCCTCATAAAAGAACTCAAAATATCAATAAAAATTTCTGAATATTTAATTTTAAATTTATCTTCTATGAAAATTCCAAACTTAATAACTTAAACCTAATAAAGGTAATTGAGGGTCGATCAAAAACTACATCATGCTATTTTGAACACTTTTTCCTCACCTATCCTTTTTCCTCATAAATCACCACAAAAAACAAAATCCTCACAAGGTTTCGTAACCCAGAAGTTAAGTTTCAAGCAATCCGAATTATTTTAAATAAAAAGATCAATTTTGACCAAAAATGTGATATTTAAATTTGCATTGTAACAAAATTTAAAAAAAAAACTAAAGAGATGGACCTCGAACTGGTAATATTAATTTTTTTTAAATAATTCAAATTTTAAAAAAAGTGGTTGATTTTCATGAAAAAGATAAAGTTTCTAAAAAAAAGAAGAATTTACAACAAAATGCGTACATTTTCAAACAAGGAAATGAATCTGGAACTATAATAAAATGAATCTAACACTAAAACTCTTAATTTTCAGCCAGGAATAAAATAGTTAAATATTTAATTAAAAAAAATTAATTTTTAACAAAATTATTGAATCCTTAATCAATAAAATAAATTTTTCTAATGTACTTCTACTTGAAAACAAGTAGTTGAATTTTTAAACAAAAAAGATTAATTCTCAATTAAAATGCATTGGTTGAATTTTCAACTAGAATAGATAAATTCATTAAAACGGGTCAGTAGGGGAATAGAGGAAAAGTTGTAAAGTCAGTATTTAGATGCTTTAGTTGTAAACAATTTTATTCAGAATATATTTATCACGTAGAAACAAATTCTGATAAACTTACATGATTTTCAGATTTTTAAACATTTCCTTATGTTTAGCGAAGCATTAACTGATCGAGATAAGGAAACCTTGTAAAATAGGAAGAAATTTATTATATAGAAAAAAAATAAGGATCAATGAAATATTTCATTAAAATGTTACATTTGTGAATAGATTTAACTAACTGACCTATAAGTGGTTTAAACAAAACGCAAATAGTAGATATTAGTTATATAAATGATTTTTTTCGATCTTAAAATTTGTTGTTGTTATGTGTTTTGAAAAATATTAATTTTTTTTGATCTCCCCCGGCCGATTTTTTACTTTTAAACTAGAAATATGATTTCCCAAATGGTTGCGAGTCATTTACTCGAAACTTCAAAAAAGTGATCAAAGGAAGCACTTTCCCTGATAACAAACTATACGCATTTTTTTACTTTTTTAATATAACAAGAAATTATATTTTTCAAATTACAAGTTAACGGTATAATTTTCTGGGTTTTTCAATAAATATTATTCAGTAAAATTACATAGTGTCTTTAGAAACGATAATGTTCAAACCAAGTAGAAAACTTCACCGCAAATAAATATTCTTTTGCTTCAACGAATAAGTTTTTTTTCCACAAAATTTGCATAGAGATTAAATGAGCGGGCGAGGCAACGTAATCAATTACCCATCTGGATAAACTGCTCTCTCCCGTTCGTAGAATTTCATTTTAAAAAACTTTTATGATTATAATTTAACATAAAATATTTTCTACATTTTATAGTTTTAGAAAAATTATTTAATTTAGAACAAAAACCTTTTTTAAAATAAAATAAAATGTTTAGGGTCGTTGATACAAACAAAATAGTGGGTCATTATTATAAGGGCTTTATCACAGGTAGCCGGATATTCATTTTAATTCTTAATTAAGTAATCTTTGATTATAGGTCACTGAATGCGCTTACTCCGGACGTTTTATTTGGTCTATAAAAAGCTTCGTCTTTGAAATATCTGGTTTTAAGAATATTATTTTCGCATAAATAATCTTTAAGATATTATATTCTTATTATATTATTAAGCCTTTTTAATCCCTTTCGAGTTAAGCGTGACTCACTCGGGTCTAGCCCGTGTCGCTAATTCAAAACAACAAGGTCGTTTCACAACACTGCTTCAAATATCGCTGATCAATCTTTCTAGAAATCACCCCAGGTAAAGAGCTTCACAAAGTCACCAAGTGAAGCTCTTCGTGCGGTCCCATTATTATCCAAGGTCTTTCGTTTGAGGCGTCTCTAACTCCACTGACACTCTCCATCATGCATCTCTTATATAAACTATTTTTCGCCACACTTGCCCTTACGTTCATAAATTCGACATGCAATTTCTTGTCTTTTTGTGACTTTTGATATATTTTCGGCTTACAGATTATTAGGGATGTCGTTCCCATATTGCTGCCTTTCTTTCCTCGTTCTGTCTCTGGGTTTGACATCATTTACTTGACCTAAATATATTTGTTTCGTCAGTCGTTCTCCTGTCGTTCTCTCAACGTTTCCTAGACATCTCAAGTTTCTAAAATAGTTGTCAAAATTGTTTCCTCTACACTATATGCTTTTAGAGTTTTCTCATTACTGACATTGAGTATTCGCGTTTTACCGCAGATATTGCGTAGGAATTTCATGCCAACCGCGCGAAGTTTACTCTTATCCTTTTCTTGGTAAACCTAGATCTCGCTACGGTACAGCACAGTGGGTGCAAGTACAGAATTAAATAATGTAATATAATATCGCCATTTTAGCTTTATTTTTCATATATCTTATACTGGTAATGACTCCTCCGCTGCCGATAACTTACCTTCCCTCATTTATGAACCTGTTTATCCACCTATCTTTCCGTCATTAGTGAATAGTCTACAAAGATATACGTACTTATCAACTTATTAGATTTTTTCATCATTTATGATAATGTCGTATATTGTTTTCTCATCCCTTCTTTTAAACACAATAATTGTTGCTTTTTTATGTTGATTTTAAAGCCCATATTCTTTATACTTGTATTAATTTTGCTCAACATTCTTTTTAAGTCTTCAATTGACTCTGCCATGTCATCCACATCATCTGCGAACGCTAACCCACGTACCCTCACTGTTCCGAAATCCACACCTTCTTCGTCGAAGACGTCCATTCTTAGGCATTTGTCCAGGAATATAATAAAAATACATGAGGATATAACGCATCCTTCCCTAACACTTTGGATAATATCAAACCAGTCACTTAGTTGCCCATTTACCCTCAACCTCGCTTTGCTGTCTGCATACATTGTTTTTTATTGCCTGTGGGTATCATCCATCGACTCCGTATTCTTTCAGGATTTCCTAAAGTTTCCTTCTATCCACGTTGTCAAACAACTCCTTTAGTTTAACAAATGCTCAGAAAACTTCTTTATTTACTGCAAAGTTATTTGCGTTATCTGTCGCCAGCTTATTATCTGATTGGCACGTGGTCTCCCAGCCGGGATGAGAGAGTGACGCCAAACAAAGTTGGCCTATTTTTTGGACGTCCCTAACGAACTGGGGTAAAAATATAAAAATATGTTACAGGTATCAAATTTCTCGTCATAGAAAACCAAAATAAACATCGCTTTCCGTTTTTTTTTATTATTAAAAAATTTAACCGTATTTAGGGGTTGAGCAGGCCCCAAAAATAGAAAAAAGATTTTATAATTAGTGGCATTTCCTATTTTTTAATTGTTTGGGGATCCTCTCAACCCCTAAATAGAAGTAATTTTAAACAATTAAAAAAAACGAAAAGCGATGCTCACTTTGGTTTTCGATAAAGAATAATTTGATACCTATAACATATTTTTATATCCCCCCCCCCCCCCCAAGGTCGCTAGCGAGGTCCAAAAAATAGACTAAAAACAGCCTATTTTGGAGTAACTTTTTAAAGACACTTTTGGAACGGCCTGAAGAGGTTTTTCGGACGTAAGGTTTAAAAGACGTTTTAAGAATGCTCAAAAAACGTTCTGAGTCAGACCCAAAAAAGTTCAATGCTCTAAATTCGTCTTAAGAACGAGAAACATTATATGTTTTTAGAACGTCTTGTGACATTCGTGTCCACTGGGCTTTTGGCATAAATCCACATTGAACTTCCCATGCCTTTTCTGTTGTTTTTATTGCAATATGCATAAGTATTGTTGAATATATTTTGCGCACAGTACGTATTAAGCGGATACCTCTGTAATGATTGTACTTGCTTTTAGCCCCCATTTCTTTTCCCGTCTCAATACATAAATTTATCAATTTCAACGGACTATGAGGTATGTATTCGTGACCGTATTTGGGAATTTCAGCGTTATTACCATCTACACCAGCATCCTTACGAAACGTCTAGTGTCCCGTTGGTATCATATGCCATTTTACCCTTACCATTTTGCATACCCATTTCCAAAAAAGTGTCTTCCCATCTTCAAAAGCGGTTTGCGTTTTCGTCTATTCTTTCGCTTTGGTTTTATCCTTACTTTCTTTAACTTATATTTTCACTGTCCGTGTTTTTGTCTCTTCAGTCATTTTCAAGTCTGTTTCTCTCCTCATCGATAAAACCTGTAATGTTCAATTTTCCTAGATACACTTGCTTATTTTCGTTAATGGCTACGCGAATAACGTCATTCCATAACACATAACCAGAGGATCTTCCTACAACCGCAGTACCACACACTTTAGTCGCACTCCTAAAAATGATACGCCGGAGCATTGTCCATGGCTCCCAATTCATGATTGCATTTCAGCGCCCCTCAGGTTACCATATCTATGCGTTCGTATACATTATTCTAAAAATATATTTACACATCCGGTTTTCATAAATTCTTAATAATATTTCGCGTATTTTTCGTCTTATTAGTTCATTTTCTTTTTCAACCTCGACCTAAGTTCGTTCTTAACTAATAAGGAGAGGACGCGAGATGTACATCGCCGATTCGACTGGAGCTCTGCAGGATAAAAGTATATTAAAATCCATTAGAGTCGTATTTTTTTTATCTAATGATCCTTAGTTTCCGAGATATCGAGGTTTTAGTATTTTCGCTCGAGCTCTCGGCAGAGCGAAAAACCCAGAATTCGCGCTTACTCACAGTCCGATACTAATTTCGTGATAAACGGAATACCTATAGGATTTTTATGGCATTTCTATAGTGTCTTACGTGAATTCCGAAGCCTAAAACAAAAATCATCCATTACATCAAATTAAAAACAAAACAAAAACAAAGTTAAGAAGTAGAAACAAAAAACCGTTCTTGTCCCTTATTGGAAAAGTTGTTAAATACTATTGTCCGGCGGATAGTGAATATTTTTTAAGTGAATCATGCAAACCATGTCACAATCAATTTTTTTTTTTAGTTATATATATATATATGCTATAAGCAATTTGGGTACTCAATATTTTCCCGTATCTTGCATAGTTTCACCGAAAAATATAATTTTATATTTTTAATTACCTGTGGATGCCTTTCATCTGCAACATTTTTTTGAGAGTTCATGTGCGTTAAAAAACATAACATCGCTTGTGACATGATTGGGGTGATGAACTAAAAAAAGTCCCTATCAACAGAAAGTGAGAAACTGACAAAAGAATTATTCATGTAATTCCACACAATTATAAAAAGTACTTTATCGTTTCTTTTAAATTTTATCGCCCACATTACAAGAATATAAAAATATTCCGTGGATAAAGGTTTATTTTTACGACCAATATAAAATATAGTCTGAACGTGGCTCGTTCCCTCGGTAACCTAAAAGTTGAAACTAGGAGTCGTTCTTAAATTTGCTCATATATTTTTAGGCTTTATCGTTAGGGACACCCGATGTTTGTCGCTGGTAGTGATATAACAAAGAAACTTTTCTTCCATCCAACTTTGGAAAACTCAAGTTTCCTAAAGGTTGTAGTAAATTTGTGGCGGGAATAAAGTCTGGATGAAAATTTTTGAAAATTTAGCTATCTTACTCATTTTTAATAATTTAAACTAAAAATGTTATTTTTATAAAAGGTATTGTTTTCACGGAGGGTTCTTATATTGGTTTAGAGGATCAATAAATCCTGAGAAACTATTCATAAGCATTTTATATTTGTCAGAGAAAAGTATATTTATTAGTTCCCGGAAATATATTCCTAACGTGTATAGGGTTTTTAATTGTGCAGCTTCACTCCGTTAAGCCCTGTCTCAAAGTATCATCATTATGAAGGTTATTGTTCTGGGTGATAATCCTCCAGAGCCCGCAGTACCTGATAAAAAGGTTGATGCAAAAGTCATGTATCGTTTTTTTCACTCTCACTAAATCACACCCAAAACGAATTCATTTTTAGGTATACAAATGATGTGCAACAATATATAAAAAGTGAGCGAAAAAAATGTGATATATCCCTTTTTTGAAAAAATTGAGGTAATAATTTTTTCGGTATGTTCGGAATATTATCAGTTCGATTATATTAGGCTGACGTTTGAAAAGTTTGAATCTGGCGATTTTATACTAATTTTTAAAAGTTTGTCGTTTTTTGCATAAAAACGTAAGATAATTTTTATACAAGATATTTGCGCTTTCGGTTTTCGAATTTTACTCTACAAAAATTAAATTAAAAAATTCTAAAAATGATAATTTTCGAAAAAAAATAATTTTTCCGTTTTTTTACTTTCAATTTCGAAACATATAATTCACGAGGTGTACACAAGTATTTGGATATACAATTAATAAAATGCTACATTTTCAAAGATGATATTATTAAAAGAATCACACAGAGGAAATAAAAGCAGAAATTGAATAAAAAGTCAAATGTGCGAAGGCGCGTCTACTCCGAACAAACGTGCCCCTGAAATCATGTAAATGCACTTATAGGATCGATTTTGATATAGAATTATCAAATACGAGGGTGAAATCCTCCCAAACGTGATGTTTATAAAAGACATTGGCTCTTTCGGTTTTTCGAATTTCACTCTAAAAAAATGAGAGCATTTTTTTCTCTCAAAATGTTAATTTTCTACAAAATAAATGTTTCGATTTTTTATTTTTATTTTCTTTCCTCTGGATATTCCTTTAATAATATAAACTTCAAAAATGTAACATTTTATTAATTTTAAATCAAAATCGACCGTATAAATGCATTGACACGATTTCAGGGACACGTTTGTTCGGATTTGACCTACGTCCACAAATACAATTGAGCTGCCGGCTCGAAGAAGGGCACATAAACTTCTTTCGCTGGGAGTGGGAAGACCCTGGAGGCTTTCAGAAACATTTTTGAATTTTAATTTCAAATTACTATATCTAGGTGTAGAATTTCGTTGCGCATCCCCTCACCCCGCAAAAAGTTGTAGCTGTTTTAGTTTTCTAATTAAAGTAAAAAAACTGTTTTTTTTTTTGTAAAAATTAATTTTGATTCGCTTTTCACTTCAACTCGTGTTCAGTCAGTCAGTTTCAAGGATTTTTCAATAAAATTTTCAGGGAATGTAGATTGAAATGTCTTTCGACTGATAAAGCAAAAGTAATTGCAAAATATATTTTACAAAAAATTGTTGTTAAATTTTTTCCGATGCCTGGCGCTTATCGGACTTCTCTAACTTCCAGCGTTTCGTTTATCGAGCGAATTTTGAGCAACAAAAAGCTTTCAGCGAGAAAATTGATAACAACAGTACAAAGAAGTTTTCTGGAAATTTTCAGCTTAATCGAATTGATATTCAAGAAATTATTAACGTCTGAAGTTGATAGCGGCTAGACGACTCGCGTGCGGGCTGTAGGGACAGTCTCAGAAGCGATTCGTAATGCAGTTCATTGGCGCCAAAAATAAAAACTAATCAAGTAATCAGGTAATATCAAAGTGTTATGCATAAATGAATATTATTGCATAATGCAAAATAATGTATTCATTTAATATTGTGTACAATGGAATGGTTTTTCATTTTTAAGACAAAGGGCACAAAAGTAAAAGAACACATAAACATCTAATCATTGAGATTCAACGGATTCTTCATTCGGAGAATTTTTCAATGCTTTAAATTCGTGGAATTGGAAAAAGTGAGACATCGAGAAAGTTAATATGTTTTTCATTGCTACTGTAATAGAGCCTATTATTATGTACTTATGCATAATACTTTGATACTACCTGATTACTTCATTAGTTTTTATTTTTGCGCCTGTGAACTGTATTATAAATCGCATCTAAGATTCTCGATACAGCCCGCGCGTGAAATGACTAGCCACTATTGACTTGAGACGTTAATACTTTCGAAAATATCAATTCGAGTGGGCTAACATTTTCCAACAACTTTCTCGCTGAAAGTTTCTTGTTGCTTAAAATTCGCTCGATAAACGGAACGCGGGAAGTTAGAGAAGGCCGATACGCTCCAGGCATCGGAAAAAAATTGAAAACATTTTTTTTTTTAATAAATTTTTGGATTAATTTTGCTCTGTCAGTCGAAGGACATTTTAAGCTACATTCCCTAAAAATTTTATTTAAAAATCCTTAAAACTGACTGACTGAGCACGAGTTGACGTGAAAAACGAATCAAAATTAATTTTTACAATAAAGCCAGTTTTTTGGCTTTAATTAGAAAACTAAAACAGCTACAAATTTTTGCCCGGGGGAAAAAATATCCGCAATGAAATTCTGTAACATTTTATTAATTTTAAATCAAAATCGACCTATAATGTGCATTGAGCACGATTTCAGGGTCACGTTTGGTCGCATTTCAAAATTTTTTTGGTGATGAAACATTAATTTTGAACTTTTTGTGTGCACCTTGTGAATGATATATGTCGAAATCGAAAGTAAAAAATTCTAAAATTATTTATTTGGTGCAGAAACTTACACTTTCAAAAAAAATGTATTCTTGCCCTCATTTTTTGGAGGGTAAAATTCGAAAAACCGAAAGTGCCAATGTCTTTTACAAACATTATCCTACATTTTTATGCAAAAAATTGAAAATTCATAAAAATTGGTATGAAATCGTCCGACTCAGACGTTTCGAACTTCAGCCCAATCTCGATTATCAAACGTAATTTTGCGAATAAAGATTTTTTCTTTTAATATTTTTTTGTTCTAAAATTTTATAAAAATTTTAGTATACAATTTGAAAATATAGTAATCATGCACAAAATGATCTTCAGATATCAACTACTTAGAAACTCCATTTTGAAGATCAAAAAACTTTCAAGATACTTCCTAAAGGGTTTAACTGTTGACACAGTAAAAAAAGTCTGATTTTAAGCTCAAAAACGGTCTTGATTTAAGAAGTAAACGAACGTAGGCCATATCCGATTAAATTCAGTGCAGGACAATAGTCTAGAAAAAAGGTGATTATAAAGGTGATGAACTGCAAGTCAGAGAATGGGCTGAAATTCAGTCCTTCGATGGACTATTTTTCGACCGCAAAGCAGAATATGGACTTAAATAAAGACCTAATCTCAATTTAATTATCAGCTGTCACTTTATTTAAATGAAGTCTAAATCAAAGCTAAAATTCAGGGCAAGGATAGGCTAGAACAAAACAAAAAGTTTATTAATACGGAAATGTAGAAACAATTTCTTTGCTTAAAATAAATGTACTTGAATATGAATTGTTTAAATATAAATTCAAATTTACATTTTAACAATTTTTACTAAATTATATACATTTTAAACAAAGAAATTGTTTTTATATTTCCATATTAATAAATTATCATTTTCGTCGCGTTTTCGTATTTTTGTAATAAATTGAATATAAATAAATTTTTTTTCTCTTTCCGGTTGAATTTCTTAAATCAAAGCTTGAAGGAAGCTCAAAGGACGAACAAACATAAGTACACACTGTAATTATTAGATGAAAATATATTATCTGTTATGATTAACTGCAGATATTGCACGTGTCACATCACTCGACTCGAAGTATCTTCATCTTAAGACAAGACAATTAAATCTTTCTTTAAAACTAATAGACTAAAATTCAGCCCAATTAATGGCTTTTTTTAAGACTCCAGGAGTATTTTTGAAGCACTATTTTCATGATTAATTCAAGTTCTCAACTTAATTTC
>NC_046665.1:81907139-81923268 GCF_010883055.1 Belonocnema kinseyi | reverse complement strand
GAGGAGAGTACCCAAATATGAGATACCAACTCTGGCGTGATTGCCCCAGGAAATAGCTAATAAAATGCAAATAAATTTTTAATGAAAAACTTCATTCTATGTTTCCGAAGTATAAATTTACTGCTATATCGATATATTTAGTTTTTTCAGTAGCGACACACACTTTTGTAACCAATTTCCCCTGCGCAGCCAGTGTTATAAAAACCACAGGTATTTCATATAATGAGAACCACACCGTGCAACTATGCACTTACTATGCCTGACCAGTACAATAAAAAACTTCAAAACTATCGATATTTTCATACTTAGTCATTCAATCCCCATCACTCCAGACAAAATTGACTGCTAAATACATATTTAATGAATAACAAATAGGGTTTAAAGAATTCTTTTCCAAGAACTCGACCACCATCGATTTCACAAAAAGTTCGCATATAATCTTTAGAAGCCCAATGAAAAATGGACTATACCACGAAATTACTCTTTCTTCAAGGGCTACAAGTTAGTGGTAGAACCAACAGAGTGGGTCTCCTAGTTTAGCTGATAACCCGCTTTCTCATATTACGAGAATATCTCATATTCGATTACTCTCCTCTATACATACATACATACATTCATACATACATTAATACATACATAAATACATACATACATACATATATGCATACATACATACATACATACATACATACATACATACATACATATATATAACGAACTGCACTTTCTATTACATGTCCTTATGTTTAGTGTATTGAATCACTAATAAATATAATTTCATTTTATATTCTAAACTAATATGCTGTTCAAGCTTTTATAAAATATTGAAATTAATGGATTAAATTATACGAAGTGGCTAGCCTGCCGACGCCGGCAAGATTGCTCGTTGCCAGCTGCCCCCCACCTCCCGGGTGTGAAGTTCCAAAAAGCGTGCAGTTATGTATATTTCATTCACTGATTACGAATATGACCATGAAAATTTCGCAAAAAAAACAATTTTCAAAACCAAATCTTTAAAAGGCTAAATTAATGACGTGCTGATACTGTTGTATTTCGATGTGCTGATTACGAGCATGGACATGCAAATACCTAAAAATATAATTTTCAATTTGATGCAAACTCCTGTTAAAAACAAGAATCCAACGACCAAATTTGGACCACAGCGAGTAAATAAAAAATTCTATTGTAATCTAAAAAAAAATTCGGACAAAAATAAAAAAAGATGGAAAAAAAGGAGAAGGCGTGTTATACATGATAAGAAACTTTCTAATTTGATTCATCAGCAAACTAATGTTCAAGAGTAAAATTTAAATTTACATAGGATTCTTGAAGAAGGAGGCAAAGATCCTTGGTTTGTGAATTGGACAGATATTCAAATTCCTGATTCAGTTACAGATATGCTCAGATCAGGTCAAGGTTTCAGTAACCGTGTGATAAAAAGTAAGGCAAAACAAACTATGGAAATAGTAAAAGATGTTGAATCAAATATACACCAAATTCCTATTTTGGATCAACAGGATTTCCGAAACAAGGTGTTACGCGTGTCAAAGAAGAAGTTAGTGGTACTTGAAATGTAATATTTAGGCCAAAAACTACATTTTTAGCAGCGGATTTTTTTGCCAAAGTTAATTAATTTTTTCAATTAGAAGAAAATTTTTTTATTAAGTTTTTTTATAAATGTAGTTTAATTGGAAAGAATAAAGATGCATAATAAACTTAATATTAATCTCCGATTAAATTTTATTGAAAAGGGAGAGGGGGTATTACAATATTATTACCAATTCCTCCTTGGAGGTCGATTATGTATGACTTTGCATTTCACTTCATATTTTTTACATGTCTTATTTCAAAACCCACATAAGTTACCTTGTTGACTATGTATATATAAATTTGTCTTTTACATTAAATATTTCGCTTCATATTTTTAACATGTCATTGTTTTTGTGTTTGCGTTGGCGTTGTATGTCTAGGGTGACCTAAGTGCGTTTTAACATAAGATGTGATTTTGACAACAAAAACAATGACATGTGAAGAATAAGAAACGAAATGTTTAATATGACATACGAAATCATATATACCTAATGAACAAATCGTCACTTTACTATTATAGTACTCCGTGTCCATCAACTGTCAAAGAGTAAATGAGAAAATGGGTTTCAAAGTTTATTCTAATAATAATTCTTGAGCTTAAATATATTTTTGAAAATTTTTGTACCTTAAAATTGAAGATAGGTTATTCATATAAAAGATGATCTACGAGGTGGGCATTTTTTCACTTACAGCAATGCAAAAAAGGTTATGGTGTGATATAATAAGAGAATACATTTCGCAGAAATATTTATTAAAAATCAAATTTTGCCACATACTGAGCCTAAAAATAATGATTGTTCAAAATTGTTAAAAAGTGCACTTGGCTCTAGGGGAACGAAAATATAGAAATAAATACAATAACCTAATATAAAGTACAATCAAGGAACAAATTATTTCTACAATATAGTGAGCCCTTAGATGTAACATTATGGATAAAAAAGAACCTAATGTAGATCTCTAATGTATTTGCTATAATAAATTTCTTATAATTTTTTAAGAATTCAAGAAAAGTCATTATAGAAAATTGTTATGAGAAAATAATATTGAAAAACTAAAAGAATTTAACCAAAAAATAGATGATTCACAAACGAATTACAGAATTTTAATAGTTTTTAAAGATGTCAAATGCTCCAAATAGATTTAACATGGACTTCAAGGAATTTCATTGAATCTAATGGTATTTTAGGGGATTTCCAAACATTTCAAGTGATTTAATAGTACTTCATCGTGTTTTAAGAGTTTTAAGTGTTTTGAATGGAGTTTCACGATTTCGTAAGATTTCCAACGAATTTAAGGGATTTTGAATGAATTTTGGAAATTAAATGAAATTAAATTAAATTCCGAGGGATCCGTGGCGATTTAAAGAGTTTTAAGGGCTTTTATGGTATTTCAAGAAATTTCACAAGACATAAAGAATTGTATTAAATCTTCGAGCATTTCAAGGAATGAGAAATATTTGCAGGTATTTGAGTGCTATTTAGAAAACTCTATGTAATCAGTTTAATTTAATTTAATTATTCAAAGAACTTTAAATGATTTCTACTTATTTTAATGCATTTTAACGATTTCTAAAAATATATATCTAGAGATTTCAAGTGATTTTAAAGTATTTCAGGAGATTTAAAAAACGCCGCAGTCGTGTTTTAGGACTACCACTAAAACTTCTGTATCAATTAAGAAAATAGATTTTTTCATAATTTTTTTATTAATCTATGACAAAAAATAAAACTTTTCATCCTGTTGATATTTTCTCGTACGACGAGTCATTATTTATTCACAACCTTAGGAACAATCTATTTCTAAAAATATGCGCTCCCCTAAAAGCCACAATTTTGAAGTTATCAGCGATTACCTTGTTTATATCCTTAATAATACCATAAACAATATCATTATCTGGGGTAGGATTTTTAATATCTGACCCTTATTGAAAAAATCGATTCTCTTAATTCATCATTTTTGTACATAACAATAATTATAAACAATAAGGGTCAGGTTTAAAAAATTCTACCCAAGATAATTATATTTCTTACGGTAAAATTAACAATATAAAAAAGGTAATCGCTAATACCTTGAAATTTGTAGCTTGTAGGGGAGCGTATATTAATAATAAATACATTTTTTCTAAGGCTGTGAAAAAATTATGGTTATCGTACGAAAATATATCACGAGATGGAAAAGTGTCATTTTGTGCCATAGATTAATAAAAAATGGAAGAAAAATATATTTTCTTAATTGAGCATTTTCGTTAATAAAAATAGTTATAAACAGTAAGGCGCGGATACGAAAAATGCTACCTAAGATAATCATATTTGTATTGGTAGATAGATAGATAAAATTTATTTTTCGGCCTGCTGACCTTAAAAAATTGACTTTCTCACACTTCCAGTTTTTTTACAGAATTTTCTTACAGTTAACTGTTACCAATTAACATCCATCCACTCCTTATAACTAATCCGCTCCCCTCTATATTCTAACCTTCCTCGTTGCGTCTCGTCTCATCTCGCACGCATGTCTCTCTTTCCTCATCATGCCTCGCATTTCCAGCCTCTATCTCCGCGGCTAACGCCTAATACTTAACTACTATTTACAATATTTACAGTTTTCTTACATCTACTTCTTCTCTGATTTAAAATCCTTCCTTCTCCATTCCTCTTCCTCCTTCCATCTTTTCTTCTCCATCTTACCTTGACTCTCGTATTGTCTCCTCTCCTTCTGCTTTCTCTTTCTCCATGCCATTCTTTTGAACCAACTCATATACCTTACTTGCTTCCACATGCATCCTTCTCACTTCATTCATCTGCAATCCGTTCGTTCTAAAGTACCTTTCCCTTTCCACCTCCATATTTGCACCACTACGTCTGTTCTCCTTCTCCCACTAATACTCCCTAACCAGCTTACTTCCCCCCTCTGCCAAAAATTTCTCCTCATATTTACACGCTCGACTCGCTCTTATAATCCCTAAACTCTTTCTTCCTGTCTCCCTCCTGACAATATATTTTGGCGTATTTCTTGCCAGCCCTAGTGTCCACTTTACATACCGCTCCTGTATCCTAATCACCTCCTCACTTACTTTCCACCCTCACATCTCCACTTCGTCAAATAACACACTCATCACTAGCGAATCAAACAATTTCTTCCCTAGCCCCCACACCTGCCTCATCACCACATTTGCCCTTCTCATCCTCTTTTTTATATGACCATCCACTCCCCCATTCCTTCGATACAGGAAGCCCAGTTACACAAACTCTTTCACCTTTTGCACCGCTTTGCCCTTCCACTTAACTCTCCTCCTTTATCTCTCCCACCTCCTTTCCTGAACACCATAACCTTCGAATTGTCCTCATTTAACTCTAACCTATTTTTGTCCAAGTATCTTCTCCACCTTTTTATCATCTCCTTTAAAGCTACTTCGTTCTTTACAAGCAGCACTATGTCATCTGCATATGCGAGTGACCATATCCTGACTCCTCCTACCCTAACTGCTCTTACCACTCCGGTCGCTAGCTTACTTTCCATATGCGCGATCAAAATTGCAAAAAGCGTTGGGATAAGCGTGCACCCTTGCCTCAACTCCCTATTTATCCAGAATCCCTCAGAGATTCCCTCCTCTCCTCTTACCCTATCTTTCGTCTTCTCGTATACCTCCCTCACCCTCTCGAACAGGCCCCTCTTCACTCCCCTATCCCCCATTGCCTCACACAACCTCCTCATATCCACCGAAGGAAATACGCTCTTTAGATCTACAAAAAACGCGTACACTTTGGCACCCTTTTTGTTTAGTTCTCTATCCACCACGTGCTGCAAGACGTAAATGTTGTCAATAGTACTCCTTCCCTCCTTAAAGCCCGCCTGCGTCTTTGGCAATATTCCTTTCTCCTCTGCATCCTAGCGCAGCCTGTCTGCCAATACCATCGCGTATATTTTGTACGTTGTATTCATTAGCTTAATTCCTCTATAATTCTCCTGCCACTCCCTATCATCTTTCTTATACAGTGGTACGATCAGCCCCTCCTTCCACCCTCTTCGGAATCCCTCCCCCCTACATACTTCTTCACTACCCCCCTCAGCCTCTACCTTACCTCTTGTGTGCCAAACAGTCATTCTTCATTCTCTACTCCGTCCATCCCTGCTGCCTTAGATTTGTTCAACTTATCTGTTTTTGTATCTTCTCGTCATTTAGCTCCTCTTCATTTACCTCCCACGTTCTTTTACTCCCCTCATCACTCTTCCGCATATCTGACCCCTAAAACGCATCCTTAAAAAATGTCCTCCAATCGTCGCTACCTATCTTCTCACTTATCCCCACCCTACGTTTCCTAGGCCTATCAATTATCTTATACACGTCCCCTTCTGTCTTAATACTTCTAAATCCCTCTTCCAGCTCTTTTTCCTTTTCCTGCTCCTTCTTCTTACACACACCCCTAAACTCCTTCCTCATTTCCACATACTCCCACCTTTTCGCGGTTCCTTCCCTCCACTTCCTATACTTATTTTTCACCTTTTTCTTCATCATTTAACATTCCCTATCCCACCACGGCTTCACCGTTCCTTTTTTATTCTTCCTAAATACCTTCTTTTGCATACAACCTTTCACTTTCTCTTTTAAATCCTCCCATATCTCTTCCACAGATTCCCCCTCAAAGCTTACGTTGCCCAACTGCTCCTGATACCTCTCTATCGCCTCTCCCGTCCATGACACCCTCTCCCCTAACGACCCTTCTCCCGCACCCTGCCTTTCACCAGCCTCCCCCTGTATCCACAAATGTAATGGCTGATGGTCTGATTCCGCTCTGATTGCAAATTGTAGCTTTAGGGGAGCGCATATTTATAAAAAAATACATTGTTTATAAGGCCGTAAATAAATAATAGCTTGTCGTACGAGAAAATATCAAGAAAATAAAAAGTTTAGACACGTTTCAAGAATTAATTAAGACATTTTTTATCAATTCTAGTTATTGAAAGGTTATTAATCTTATCACTTGTTATAAAAAATGTAGCGAAGTAAATAATGAACAATAAATTATGTTATTAATGATAGATAATGATTTCGCAACAATTTGAAGCAAGATTATGACACTGGTTGATGTGGATAATTTTTTATTAATAAATGAAGAGTCTAAACAATTTCCTCTTAAAAATAGCAACTTTTTAACAACAATTTAAAGAGAGAAGTTTTCATTCGATCGGATGATTTCTTTTTCCTTTCAAGAGACCTATCTTTGATATATGCAGTGCATAGGTTTCAAATTTTTCTGAGCAATAGATTCTGAGGTAACACTCTGCAAGTATGACAATTTTGTTAAAAAATCATTTGTTTATCACGCTGTGTCTGGCAAACAGTTGAACCTACGTAAGAAGATATTCGTAATTAGGGGCCTTTTTGGACCTTTTGAAAAAGAGTAATCTCGGGGACCTATTAGTGCATGCGAAAGTGTTAGTGGCGACTGGATTACATCTATTTAAGTCCGGACACTTGAGTTTGGGACATCCTGCATACGAATTTCGAATAATAAGAAAAATCGCAATTTTCGAAATTAGCTTATCCGTTTTCGATGGTTCAAATAAATATTGTATAGGGTATTAGGGCAACTGGCAAAAAACTAAATGAATTCCTTCTATAAGAAGGGGTTATAAATATAATTGCAATTTTTTAAGCATTTTGTTGTAATAAAATTTTGTTCGCTGCAACGTCACTTTTTCTGTAATAAACTCGTATCTAAGGTAACAACACATATTTTTGAGGAAAAGTTCAAATCATTACTTCATGTTTGAGAAAATAGACAACATTAAGGCCCCTAATATGTATATCATTTCACAAGAAGGGGGGGCCAACTTAATTTTTGACAAACACAATTTTTTTAAAGATTGAGCTACCCTCGCACATCATCTATAATATAGACATGCAGAAGACAGCCCTATTCTAATTTCACAATAACATTTTGTCATAAGTGCCATGTAATTTCATGCAATCTCTATAAAGTCTAGGAAAGTCTAATGGAAATCTATAAGATCCATGAGATCATTAACAATCCTATGCAATATTTGTTAGTCACCCTTATGCAAACTTTCGCAATCCCATGCAGATTTCAATCCTGCAACCTTGTTTACACCAAAAATACGCCCAATTATCCCTCGAGTATAATAATGTAAAAATTTTAGTTTTCGGAAAAATGATCAATTACTTGCAAAATGTTCCCTCTGTCAGAGAAGAACATAGAATTTGTTTCAAAGAGAATGACTCTAAAGCCCATCCTTAGCATTATTTTGCACAAAGCTAGACTATATATGAATGACTATACAGGGTGTCCCGCGAGAACTGTATTTAATTTTGTGGGGGGGGGGGGAGCTGTGCACAAAAAAATATGCAAAAAAGTCCTCAACATTTTTTTCGTCCGATGCTTATTCTGGGCACAACAAAGCGTACAAGTTGTATGTATGTGCGAGCATGTGTATGATATTGCACTTTTCGTTAAAATTTAATAATCTTGTATTGTAATTAAAAAATGTTCTATTATAATAAAAAAATCATTATTACATCCTCTTAAGTTAAGGCGTGATCAACACGTTTTTCGTAGTTGCAATTTCTTGTATTTTCTTGCCCTTGTAATTAATGTATTTATAATTTATGTTTATCAGTATTTTTTTAAACATATTTCATTCTTCTTACTTGTTGTAACAATCTCATATTAACAAAAGTTTGTAGCCACATTAGTACATGCTACACATGATCAAACGTACATACAACTTGTACCCTCTATTGTGCTTGGAATAAGCATCTGACCAAAAAAATTTAGGGACTTTTTCCTTATATTTTTGTGCACAACCCCCCCCCCCCCACACACAAAATTAACTGCAGTTCTCGCTGAATACCCTGTATATGAATGCATAAGTTTCGGATGACATCGAAACTAAATGACTTAAGAACTTTTCCTTCCCTTGGCTCGTCCTTTCGCTATCTAGATTTCCCAGTTCTCTTTATTTCTACTCTCGATTCAGTATAGTCCCCTCCCACCCCTTTACTGCCTGGACGGATTCAAGTAAAGAAAATTTATAGACCAAGTTTTCGTTCCGCAATAGCGAGACACGCTGAAAAGACCATTTGGAAATTTTCCACAATAATATCAACCTATTTCATTCCGTGAGTGGCTAGTTTAATTTGTAATCCAAGGTAATCCAAGGTAATCCAAGGTCACTTGTAATCTGAGGTAATCCACTTACAATCTTACTTGATCGACTTGTAATCCCAGGTAATCTCATTTTTATCCCAGGTAGTAAAATTCCAATCCCAAAAGTAATCCACTTTCAATATAAAGTAATGCTATTAATCTACTGCAATGCAAATTCAATGCCAGTAAATCCATTTGTCAACCTAGGTAATCAATTTGTAATATGGAGTAATGCAGCTGTAATTCGGAGTTATTCACATTCATATCTTAGGTAATTCATTTGTAATACCAGGTAATCCATTTGTAATTCCAGGACATCGATTTATGAATCCAGTTCATCAATTTCTAATTTGCAGTAATCCATTTGTAAACCCAGGAAACACATTTGTAAACCAATAATGTGAAAAATGTTTGAAATTCTATAATACTTCTACACGAATTCTACACTACAAGCGTGAGGTAAAATTGCAAACATGGTATTGGAATGACGAAAATGCAATATATGTCTTGTAAGTGTTGTAAATCGTGAAGTCACCATCGAGCTTTCCAATACATATATTAGAGCATTTATAAGACAAAAAATTTATGCAAGGAATTCAAGGAATACACCGAATTCGCGGATTTCCTGGAATTCATAAAATTCAAGAAATTCAAGTAATTCACGGAATTCATAAAATTCACGGAATTCACGGAATTCGTGACATTCGCCGAATTCATGTCATTCACCGAATTCACGAAATTCATGGAATTCGCGGAATTCATGAAATTAAAGGAATTGGAAAATTGTATGGCATTCATGACATTCACGGAATTATTCAATAGAATTCAATAAATTAATGGAATCCGTGAAAGACGAAGAATTCACGGAATTTATAGAATTCACGGAATTTATTATGTTCAGTTAATTAATTGGTTTTAATAAATTTAATTAATCCATTAAAGTTCACGAATTCCTTGAATTTTGTGAATTCCAGGATTTTCTTCAATTTTACGAACCAGCTAAATTCAGTGGATTCTATAAATTCCAGGAAATGCATTAATTCCGTGATTTCCATGAATTCTGTGAATCTCGTGAATTTTTTTTTATTCCGGGCATTCCGTTAATTCCGTAAATTCCATGCATTCCATGAAATGCGTGAACTCCGGGCTTTATATGGATTTCGTGAATTCCGTCTATTCCGTAAATTTTATGAAATTCACGAATTCCTTGAATTCCATGAATTCCTTGAATTCTATAAAGACGAGCGTCACATGCTATACAGTAAAAAAAGTTTTGGCTTCATCAGACAATTGTTTTTTACCAGGAATAAGTCTTCTAAGAAAGGATTTTTATTTTTTATATTCTCATTCATGAGAGAGTAATGTAATCTTCCAAATTTTCGATCTCTGGTTTTTAACGGATCTTTACGTTTCCGCACTCACAGAATCCGAAAATCATACAATTTTGTCGGTACCTATCTGCATGTATGTCTGTCTGTCTGTATGTCTTCCTGTCTGTATGTATGATTACCTGAATGTTGTACCCACGCTAACTTTTCAAGGATTTGTCCAATCGAGTCAACCTTTGATACAATTCTTATGATTCCCAAAAGAAAGGTTAATTTCGTTAAGCAGATATTCTAAACAAAATTAAAAAATTTTAAACATTTTCAAAATTTGAATTTTGTAAACATTTTTGTCAAAGTTTCTGATAGATGGGCAGAAGACTTGAAAATGATCTAAATAAAATTTTCATTTCGATGAAAAACAGAAAAGTTATAGGTCAGTTACACCAGCTCATCCCCACTCTTAATTTTTGGGATTTATATAGCCCACTGAATTGCGCCCCAAATGCGTTCAAATGCGCCACCGATTAAAACTTTTGGGCCACAAAACTGTAGAAGTTATATCGGGTGTTACGCGTGGGTGGAAGTGTCACGCCCCCCCCCATTTGAAAAATTTAAATTTAAATCATATGATCTTGAAGATTTTTATATGCGCTCATATGCGCCATAAAGAAACAATTTTGCGCCACATTGATAACCGAGTTATCAGCGATCAAAATAGGAGGGGGGGGGGCTGGCGTGATTTTTCTAAACTAATTAAATTTTATCAAATCCATCATACTTATCTTTCATAACTTCAAATGCGCTCAAATGCGCCACCCCTAAAAATGTTTGCACTAGCTAATTAACAAAGATATCATAATATGGGGGGGGGCAGTATAACGAAGTGACTAAACCTTCAACAGTGATGTGCAATATAAAGTTAGGGACATGGATTCATTTGTCTTGAAATGTGCCAACATTGGCCATAAATTTTTTTGTGAAAATCTTGAAAATTGCCCACGATATGGAGGTGAGCAAATTTTACGAATGATGACCAATAAAATAAAAAGTTTTCAACCCACGTTGATGAAGTGACTTTTCTATGGGGATTCAAATGAGCTCATATGTGCAAATTTCAGAATTAAGAAAAACCATAATCAACCCCCCCCCCAATTCACACTTGCTACCGATCCACCACCCGATGATATCTCCAAATAACCTAAATTGCAATATAAAAATTTATAATGATCTCTTCGGATTGGATTTCAATTTCGCTGATATGCGCCGCTTTCGAAATTGATAAAAAAAACCATAATCAACCCCCTCACTACCACTTTTTACGATCCAACTATTCCATTATATCTCCAAATAATTTAAATTGCAGTATAAAAATGTATAATTTTCTCTTCTTATATGATTTAAACTGCGCTCATATGCGTTAC
Organism: Belonocnema kinseyi; assembly: GCF_010883055.1. Taxonomy (NCBI): domain Eukaryota; kingdom Metazoa; phylum Arthropoda; class Insecta; order Hymenoptera; family Cynipidae; genus Belonocnema; species Belonocnema kinseyi. Next base: position 81,911,763 of record NC_046665.1, on the reverse strand, counting down.
TTTCGATTTTGACAAACACCCGTAATCAAACCCCTCATTTCCAATTGTTATCGATCCAATTATAATGATCTCTTTGTATAGGATTTCAAATGCGCTCATATGCGCCACTTTCGAAATTTACAAAAAACCATCATCAACCCCGTCATTTCCAATTGTTATCGTTCCAGCAACCGATGATATCTCCAAATAACTTATTGCAGTATAGAAATGTATAATGATCTCTTTGTATAGGATGTCAAATGCGCTTATATTCGCCACTTTCGAAATTGACAAAAAACCATAATCGATAAAAATTCAAAAAGTTATATACTTTTCAAAATTTTGAAAATTTTCAAAAAAAGGAAAAATTTATTTTTTAATAGGTTAAGAAATATTAATTCAATTTCTGCTAGACATTAAATATACGTATTTCGAATCTATTCTCATGAAATTTCTTAATTAGACAGAAGTTTAAAAAGTTGGATCGTTTTCAAAAACATGCAATTTTTATTTTTAAGAGATACGTAAGTTTAAAACGTTGTTTTTAGTAGATTTCAACAAGATTCACAAATTATCTTGATGAAGTTTTTCAATTAGATAAAAATTATCTAGCGCCAAGTGCGAGTTTCATAATGAAAATGTAATCCTCAAAGCCGTACGTGCTTTGAGAACCTACTTTAAAAACAAATCGAAAAAAATATCAGTTACAATTTATGGCTGTAATTTCTCAGAAATTTCAATCATAGTTTTCGATTTAAGTTATAATATTTATGATATTTGAAAAAGTGTAATGAAAGTGTACGCATCAAACGTACGAAAAAGAGCGCCAAACGAAACGAGTTACTGGCTACTGGACATGTATTATAAAATTCCAATACATGTGAGGTACTATACCAATGCCAGTATTTGAAAACTACAACATTATGTATTGTAGCGTTACCTTACGTTTTGGAACTAAACTTTCAATAAATGTAGTAATCCACTTTTAATATGGTGCAATACACTTTCAATCCCAGGAAATGTATTTGTCAACTTAGGTAATCAATTTGTAATTGGAGTAATCCATTTGTAATGGAGGGTTATCCGATTGTAATAGAGAAATCTATTTTTCATCCAATATAATCCACCTGTAATCCCGAATAATCTGGTGTGATTCCAGGCAATCCATTTGTAAACCCAAATAGTCAACTTTTATTATAGAGTAACAAACTTGAAATATCGCAACAATCCATTTGCCATTCTATTTGAACCACTTGTAATCCACTTTCAATGCAAGACAGTCCATTCGTAGTCCCAGACCATCCATCAGTAATCGCAGGTAATTTACTTCTAATCAGAAGTAATCCACTTGTCCTCCAGTGTGATGCACGTGTAAACTGAGCAATTCATTATACTCAATAATCCTAGGTACTTCAGATTCATCGAGGGTTTTCACAAGTTTTAGGGTATTTCAAACAATTCCAAAGGATTACTAGAGGTTCAATGAATTTTAAGTGATTTTAAAAGGTTTTAAGAATTTGAAAAAATTACCTAGCACAATTTCGAAAAGAATCTCAATTTTTTAAAGGGATTTTACAAGATTTTAAGGGCTAAAGGTATTAAACGATTTCGATCAATTGTGATAGATTATGATATAGTGTGTATAATAGTACAAAAAGTTATTTTAACAGCCGAAGCAAGGTAATTGATAGTCTTCAAAATTTTAATTGTGAACTTGTATAATTCGAGAATATACTCATAATTTAATTTTTGAACGACAATATATTGCCAGTTTTGAAATTCGAGAAGCTTCGCAAAAACCTGTATCTTATCGTGAGAAATAAACAAACAAAATATAATTTAAAATTGAAATAAAAGACGCAGAAATGATCTAATATTTGAAACTGAATTATGGTTCTCGTCTTTTAAATTATTCAATGCTAAAATGAAAATGATCGAATTGATAAAATTACCATTTAAATTATATTTTTAAAATACACATTCACCCTAGCTCATTATTTATCCAACTTGTTATACGCGGCTCGCATAGAGCGAGAATATTTTGTTGATAGATTAAAATTCTCTTGCAAACGACGTTTATTCATTTAGTAGGCAACTATCTTGAATTCTCTGAACTAAATATTAGACCTTAGAGTAAAAGAGACAGAGAAAACGAACAGAAGCGAGCCACGCGAGTAGAGTACCAGCGAAGCTCGACGCGCGCATCTCCCGCCACCGATTTTCTACCCTCGCCGCACGACTACCTCTCAACGGCCATGCGGAGTCTGCTATATAAGGGCGCGCGCTGGCATGGAGCGTCACTTTTTCGAGACCTGGGAACTAGCACCCGTACAGAAACCTAACTGCTGGAAACTAGCCCCAGGTTTACGAAGTAGAGTCACCGGCGTTTTTCAGAGTTAAAAAGCGTGAATATCCATCATAAATATCACTGTAAAAAATATGGTAAGATAAAACTAAGTAAAACGGATATTCTTGCTTTTCAAAATAAAAGTTTTTTACTTAAATTGCTTCCTACCTCTACTGTACTACGTTAACGAGCTAGCTGGCATACCAGTCCGCCCGTTTCGACTGAAACAACTGACATACGAGCCCCCTCAACCAACACACTAACTCATTTCTTCCCGACCAGTTTCTTTTCTAACAACTCGAATGTCCGCTTACCGGTTTCATTCTAGCATAAAAGTCAAAATTAAAAACAACCGCTCAGCTACTACATCATCCCACCTTCCTCACGACTTTTCCTCCAGATCTTTTTCCTCCCGCTATCTCTATCTATCTTATGGCATAGGCACGTCAGTCCTTCCTTCCACTTTCACCAGTATCTCCCCCTTCACTTATTCTGCATCGCAATTTACCTTTGCATGTTCTTGTCCTTGACTTCATAAGATAGTTCCATCTCACCCTGTCTTTGTAGACAGAAATTAATCGTCCCTGAAGATTATTCTCCTTGCTGCTACAACAAAACACCCCAATAAGTGAGGAGCGTATCAATTTTCGCCTGAACGTTGGGGCTCGGAATCTCACATCGTATTTTGATTCACGATGGATATCCTCATCGAACATCTTCCACGACTCGTCCAGTCAGACCTCTCTTAACCAAAATGTAGCCGAAAAATAATGCTACTCACTTCCAGTTGCAATCATTAAACAAGCCACTACTCGTAATGGTGAACAACCACACTCAGTATCTTCCTCAGAAGTGAAGGAAAACATCAAGAACAAGGATGGGAGCACTCGTTGTAGATACCGTGTCTGACGACGTTGGAAAAGTGCGTCCGACCACACAAACACGCACAATTAAAATAAACAATTTTACACACAGACTCATTGTAGCACCCATCAAGGAAGCTACATCTGATTCAATATCGCTAGTTATATTGAACAACCACGCTAAACTCATGCTCAGACTAAGAAAGCGAAGAAGATGATGAATTTGAAGAATCTGCGACAGGCATGGGAAGATCCGACGAATCAAGCTCTCGGGAACTGCCGAACGCTGGAAAACCTTTCTCGGACAATGGCCTAACCTTGTTGATGGTGGCCGACCACGCTCGACATCATCCTAGGACGAGGAAGAAGATTATGTATTTAGATCAAGGTTGTTTTTTAATTGAGTTAAGATTTTGTAAATTGTTTAAAATTATTTACTTAGATTCAAATTCTTTCAATTAGTTTGAGATTTTGAAATTAAATTATGATCGTGTATACATATTATGAAGCCTCGATTTCTTTTAATATATTTACGTTAGTTTTATCTGGCTAGAGTATAATAATCGTTCAATAATAGATAAATAAGATATATAAACGTTTATTTTTCGGCCTGCTGGCCTTAAGAAATTGACTTGCTTACAGTTCCATTTTCTACCGAATTTCATTACAAGTATTTCTTAAGAATTAAAGTCCATCAACACCTTATATCTAATCCGCTCGCTTTTATAGCCTAGTCTTCCTCGCTTCGCCTCGCCTCCCATACATGTCGATATTTTCTCGCTATGCCTCGCATTGCCAGCCTCTGCTTCTGCCTAATACCTATCTACTATTTACAATATTTACAGCTTTCTTACACCTACTTCCTCTCCTATTTACAATCTTTCCTTTTCCATTCCTCTTCCTTCTTCCTTCTCTTCTTCTCCATATTACCCAACACCCCCTTCAACCATGCTATTCTCTTTTGTCCATCCTTTTATGCAACAATACCTCCATGCTTATTCCACTACTTTCCACCTCTTCACACTCCTCTAACCAGTGATCAGCTCTTGCATCCCCCTTCCAACACAATTCACTCATTCTTTTCCCTCTAGAAAGCCAGAACCTGTTAAATCTTCCATACAACCGCATCTCATTCTCGCTATAAGTTCCTGACTTCCTTGCTCTCTTTTCTCGCACGCTCTCCTTTCTCACATAAATATAGCGCTCTCTCCCTTGGCATAATCTAATCATAGTTTCCGTTAAACCTTGACCCTCTTATTCTCTCCTCTCCTTCTACATTCGCTTTCTCCATGCCATTGTTTTGAACCTACTCATATATCTTCCTTACCTCTTCATTCATCCTTCTCACTTCATCCATCTGCAATCCATTCGTTCAAAAATACTGTTCCCTTTCCACCTCCATCTTCGCACCCCCACGTATGTTCTCCTTCTTCCA
>NC_046665.1:81897856-81907129 GCF_010883055.1 Belonocnema kinseyi | reverse complement strand
TCTCTCAAACATTTCTCCTCATATTTACACGCTCGACTCCCCATTATAATCCCTAAACTCGTTCTTCCTGTCTCCGTCTTGACAATATAGTTCGGCGTATTCCTTGCTAACCCTAGTGTCCACTTTACATACCTCTCCTTTATCCTACTTACCTCCTAACTTACCTTTCACCCTCATACCTCCACTCCGTAAAATAAGACACTCATCAATAGCGAAACAAAAAATTTCATTCTCTTTACAGAATCATCTGCGAATAACCTCTTCCCCAGCCCCTACACCTGCCTCATCATTACATTTACCATCTCTTTCGTATAACCATCAACTCCCCTATCCTTTCGAAACAGGAAGCCCAGGTACACAAACTTTTTTATCTCCTGTACCACTTTTCCCTTCCACTTCCATTCCCCTCCCTTATCTCTCCCACCTCCTTTCATAAGCACCATAACCTTCGACTTGTCCGCATTGAACTATAACCTATTTTTGTCCAAGTATCTTCTCAACCTTTTTATCATCTCCTTTAAAGCCTCTTCGCTCTTTGCTAGCAGCACTATGTCCTCTGCATATGCGAGTGACCATATCCTGACTCAACCACCTGTCCATCCAGAAACCTTCAGAGATTCCCTCCCCTTCTCTCACCCTATCTTTCGTCATCTCATATACCTACCTTACCCTCTCAATTAGGTCTCTCTCCACTCTCCTGTCTTCCATTGCTTCCCGCAATCTCCCCCTATCCACCGTAGGAAACGCGCCTTTTAGATCTACAGAAAACGTTTACACTTTGGCACCCTTTTTATTTATTTCTCTATCCACTACGCGCTGCAAGGCGTTATTATTGTCAATAATACTCCTTGCCTCTCTAAGGCCCGCCTGCGTCTCCGGCAATATACCTTTCCCCTCAACATCCTTCCGGTAGATTAAAAACACTCTTGAAGACGTCGTTTCTTCATTTTGTAGGCAACTGTCTTAAATTCTAACAACTAAATATTAGACCTTAGATTAAGAAAGAGAGAGAAGCAACGTCAGCCGTGACGTGAGTAAGGCGACAGTGCGAGTAGAGGCGAAAAAAGAGAGTAGAGCCCCAGCGAAGCTCGGCACGCGCATCTCCCTCTACAGATTTTCTACTCTCGCCGCGCGACTTCCACTCAACGCACACGTGGTGTCCGCTAATAAAGGGCGTGCATTGACACGGAACGTCACTTGTTTGGGAGTTGGTAACCAGCACCCTTACAAAAAACCTTAGCCTGGAAACCAGCCCTAGTTGCCTGTAGCTGGTAACTAGCCATAGGTTGCAACCGCTAAGCATTGTCGTCTCTCACACATTCCAAACGAACCACTACGCTCTTTCTCTACGGAAAACCTACAGCTGAAATCCAGCCCTAGGTTTACGAAAAACATCACTGTACACATAAAATAAACACGGTAAGATAAAGCTAAGTAAAACTGATTTTCTTCCTTTTCAAAATAAAAGTTGTTCACTCAAATTGCTTCCTGCCTATTTTGTCCTCCGCCAACGAACTAGCTGACATACCAGCTCGCCCATTTTCGTTGAAACAGCTGGCATACCAGCCTTTTCAGACATCACACTCACTCATTTCTTTCCAAACCTTTCCTTTCTAACAACTCGAATCTTCATTTACCCGTTTCTTTCTAGGATAAAAATTCAAAATCGAAAACAACCGCTCAGCTAACTACATCTTTTCACCATCCTCACCACCTTTCCTCTAGATCAATCTTCCTCTCGCTATCTCTTTCTATCTTATGTGATAGACACATCAGTCCCTCCTTCCACCTTCAGCAGTATCTCACCTCTTACTCACTCTGTATCGCTAGTTACCTTCGCCTATTCTTCTCCTTCACTCCAAGAGATAGTTCCATCTCACTCTGTCTTAATAGACAGAAATGAATCGTCCCCGAAGATTATTCTCTTTGCTGCTACCATCAAATACCCCAATAATAAAGAAGCGTGTCAAACTAAAAAAATATCATGGATAGGACGACTCTAATTGTAAAGTGAAAATGTACGTTCTTAAACACGGCATTATGGAATCTGACTTTATGAAATATGAGCTTAAATTGCGAATCTTGTGCGTTTTATTAGTATGAGTTTCTGCCTTTCGACAAACCTTATTTAAAAATAAAGCCAGAATTTTAAGTGTAATTTTATGTCAAATTATACTATATGATAACAAGAAATGTTCTCATCACCTACTTTGTTCTCTTTTCAAGATAGAACGGTGTAAGTGCCAAAAAAACCAGCAGGCGTTCGCACCTGCATATATAAAAAAGTTTAAAGTTGAAAATCATCGATTTAATAACATGTAAAATTTAATAATTCCAAATTAAAATTGAATTTTACTTACCTTCATAAATGAAACTGTATAATTTAAAAGCTGCGTTAGGATACGATCTTAAGCTTTCAATTAGAGTGAAAGTACTTCTTAAGTATTTCATGCTCATTTTAATGAAATTAATTAAAATAAGGATTAAGTATTTTAACATTAATGTATATATTTCAATTTTTTTGCATTCCTCGGAAATGGTACTTGTGTGTACTGAGTTTTATCTGGAGTCTACGGAAAGAGTTTAAGAGATCATTTTAATATTTCACAACTTTATATCAAAAATATAAATACTGTATAAAATTGTATAGTATCTGTGTTAGAATATCTGTCAATACATTTAAATATTTTTTATTGCAGAGCTGAATGCAACTTCTCCGTCTACGAGCGAGTTAGGAGAACTCGCGAACGACCTCGAAAGCGATGAGTTAAGCTCTGACAACGAAGAGGAGGACGATGTCGCAGAAGATGTTCTGTATATGCGCGGAGCTTCCTTTACGATACACCTGGAGCCAGGTTCTGAAAATTTCACAATAAATTTCACAAGCAATGAAGAAATAAGCAACGAGATTCCGGAAAGGGGACAACTGCGTCCTACTTCCCAAGTAAGTTTTAGATATATATCACATCATGATAAATTTCGACACTGGCATTTTTTATAGAAATTGTTCCGCAACTGAAGAAGAATTCAAATTTTCTCGAAATAAGGTTTCAAGAATTTTAAAAAACATTTTGAAGACTGTAAATAATTTCTGGTCACTTTTCCTTACGAATAATAAGCGGAAATAATAGTAAGAAACCATTTTTGCCCCTGGCCAATCACGCAATTTGGAGGTCAATGCTCCCTAAAGCATACTAATAATCATAATTTTCGTTTATCGTCAATTTCTTAAAATATAAATTATCTAATATTTTGGAAGCTAAATTTAAAACTTTTTACACATTTTTACAAATTGATAAACTCACCAAATTCCGTAAGTGGCCAATAGGGTGGTTCAGAAAAGCTAGGTTCAAATTTTGCTTGCGAATAGAATACGAATATCATTTGAAAAATGAACTGTGGAAACGTTTCTGGAGTCAATATAGAAAAGTCAAAAGTTCATTCAGAATAAAATCCTTCCACTCGTGCGTTTAATTCACTTAATCCAGTGGATCCTTGATCGCCAGCATTAAAAGAAATTGCTTTTCTCGATATTCATCTCAATTCTTCTTTTCTTCTCCTTCTTCTTTCAAGGGTCCGAATTTGGAACAAAAGCTTCCCTCGACAACGGAGAGCATCTTGAGTACGGAACCTTCTTGTTCTTTGGAATGTGGACCCGGGGGCAATTGCTACACAGAAGAACTTCGAAGCGACGAAGAAGAAGAAAATATTCTCGGAGGAAACGACTTCTCCACGTCGAGACGGAAGCAAGAGTCCTTGACACAGAGGTGTCAGTGCCCCCTTGGCAGAGGTGGCGATCGATGTCAGCATGGTGAGTGATTTCCTTTGCACGCCTACTCGACAGCTTGCTTGATGGTCCTTGATCTGCATTGCAACTTTTAATTTTAATTCAATGATATAGTATCACAAAAATGGTAGAATTTAGCTTGCAGAAATATTTTAATTTAGATAGAACAGCTTTAAATGAGATAACTTTTCAAAATTGGCTAGTTTTAAACTATTTAGACATGGACTCTTTGAAAACGTCATATTTCCAAACTACTTACTTAAAAATATCGAAGTTCCTTATTATTTTGTTTGAGCTTAAAAGATTTGATCGAATTCCAACAAGGCAGGTTTCGAACTTTTAGAACTCAGGTAGAGACGAATCTAACCTACTATCGGCGAGAAAACTATAGACATCTGCCTTTGAAGCTTAACAACTCAGTAAAAAAAAATGCTAGCGCAACAAAAAATAGTCATTTAAAAGCTTAAAATGTTCTACGTTAATGAGCTTGAACACGTTTCTGTAAAAAAATGTTGTGCTTAGCAGACTGAAAAATGTAAAAAATAAGTAAGGATTTTTGGGTACATTTAAGAACAGTCGAGTTTAGAGCATTATTTCTTATACAAGGGGTGATAGAAAAAATTTGAAAAAATTCATGAGTACGAGGAAAACTGTTTTGAACCAGTTGCAGTTGAGAAATTTAAAAAATAATAAAAATTGTTGCTTAAAAGTACAAAAATGTGCAACTATATTATCTTCAGTTCTAATACAGATGTTAAAGCGATTCAAACTGAAAACTGTAATTGATAGGCTCTGTATTTATTTTCAATCACCCGGAAGAATGTGTTAGTCTTCTTTTTTGTGAAAATCGCGATATTTTTAGACATTTTTTTGTTGGAAAACAAGTGACAGAAAGCGGGGGGGGCCTTTTTTTGTTTTGCTGCCGTCCGCTGATGCCATTCTTCGGCCCCTAGGTCGGCAGTAAAAAAAACGAGCCCACCCTACTTTCTGTCACTTGTTTTCCAACAAAAAGAATGTCTAAAAATATAGCGATTTTCACCAAAAATAAGACTAACACTTCCTTTCGGGTGATTGAAAATAAATACAGAGCCTATTCATTACAGTTTACAGTTTGAATCGCTTTAATATCTGTATTAGAACTGAAGATAATATCGTTGCACATTTAAAGCTCAAAATTTTGTAATCGGGAAAATCATATTCATCCTGATTATTCAAAGTCAAAAAAGGGATATCATCTTCTTTTATAATGCATCGGCAATATCCCAACAGTGTTCTTTTATGAACTCTTTCATATGTAAATTTCCTGACAGACTGTCCGCACTTCAGCTTTGTAATTTCCTATCTTGTTCAATATTTTCACAACGAGCGAATCAACCAAGCTCATCTCTATTGAAATGAAATTCGTCAACACTAAAGCATTAGTAAACAGTCCTCGAATTCTGGAATTTGCTAAAAATCAGTTCCCAGAGATAAAAACCAAAAGGGAAATTGAAGATATATTAGTTCAACTTGAATGCATAAAACTACTACTGACAGAAATTTTGTCAACTAGAAGGATTTAGGACTTCAATTTATTTAAATTATTGTAAGTTAAAAAGATCTAAAACTTCAATTAATTATACTTGAAAGCCTCGAAACTATAAAGTTTTAATTCATTTGATTTAGATGATTCGAAATTAAATTTAAAAAAAACTTAAATTAAATAATCATTGTCGTTATCTTAAATTTTCTCCTGCCAACTGTAATTATGCAATCTAATGCAAGCGAATCACTCTCAATCTAACATTTGTGACAATTAACAAGCACATTGCGCATACAGTTATGCTCAATGTTTATCAATAAGCAGGATTCCCCTTTATTGGTCGTCACACAATTGGGTTCATTTTCTCCCACACAGAGAAGCATGCACACACACATACGCGCGCGTGTGCATGTGTGTATTACGCAATCTTGCGTCTAACAACAGCATGCTCGTAACTTTCAATTCATGAAAGTGTATTTTGCAGCATCCGATATCCTATGTAAATTGTGTTGGAAAGCTTGAAGGTTCATCCACACATCTACAAACCTGCCCTGCCGAACGCTTCGAGGGAGAGAGTCAATTGTCGCAACCGAAACGTGCCAAATTTTCTGCAACTAGGATTTTCGAACAGTAGTATCCGTTGCATACTCGAGGCCTGACATCGTTCTACAAGACTTTAAGAAACTAGCTTTATTGTTGATCGAATGATCGGCTTCAGCCGACTCCTACATCATTGCCAATAAGAAGGAAAAAGTTGAGGGGTATTATGACCTTAAAAAGGAACTACAACGACTGGACCCAAAATATTTGCGTAAAGTAATTGTCGCTGTTATCGGTACTCTCAGAGGTGCAAAATTATCACTGGTGCGTAACATTAAAGCCATACCCGGGTGCTAAAAATATCTAGTGAGACCCTGCGGTTGTTACTTAACCTTTTTTGAAATTAAATAAATATATAGGCTCCGACAGAACCCCAGTAAATCACACCTATGGTGACGTCTCACAGTAGTGAGCACAGGGCACGATAAAATCACGACGACAGGCCGGCAAAACCCTCGTTTATCTTAAGAACCTAAAGAGACCCAAAGATGATAGCCTTCTGCATCGATCTCGCAAGTGCTTTGGAATATTTTTTGCACGCGGAATATGGCTTCAAGGTTACGAAATAGTGATATATTAGCACCTCTAAGAGCACTGATTACAAAGGAAAATACTTTAACTGAATATTTTTGGTACAGTCGTTGCAGTTCCCTTTTAAGGGTTTAATACCTCTCTTCGTTTTTCTTCTCCTTGGCAGTGATGACATAGTCAGCTGGAGCTAAAAATTCGATCACGAATATAGTTCGTTTCTCAAAGTCTTACAGAACGATATCAGGCATCGAGTTTGTAACGAAGACTGCTGTCCGAAAATCGAAATTCCAGAAAATTTAGCACTTCTCTTTTTAGGCAATTGACTTTATTTCCCTCAGGGCGTTCGGCAGGGTAAGGTCGTGGCCAACATCGTAAGAGCGACACAGATGTTAATAAAGCACTCTTAGAGCCTCACTATGGTTAAAGAAATACGTCATTTCCGTGTGAGTGGCACACCCAGATAGTATGTGTTCTACGTACTCAACGTGTACATGACACGATCTGCACCTATCGCTGGGAACTCTTTGACATAAAATGCGGTCACTGTATACTAGGGTGGAAATGTTAACCCTCCTGGAATGCAGAAATGGAACCTTCTGTACCTCAATTAAGCCCTAATTATCTGAGAAAAGCAAAAGATTGCTCCTTCGGGGAGGATTATTTTTCTATACTCTTGTGAAAGTTTCTATGCATTTTCATGTCACGTATTTATTGGCGGAATTTATCAACCTCTGCTTTCTTAACCATCTGCTCCGCGGCCTGTTGAAGGAAGGCTCCTTTGCTAATAATTTCGTATTTCCTTGCCATTTTTAGGCGAGGATTTCTGCCATTTGCCAAGATGCAAGCTGTACTTGCAATAGCTTAGTTATAAAGACACTCGAGATTCAGAACTCTGCGTCCTCCTTATTCGCGGAATAGACAAATTGATATGCAAGCTCTTATGCATGTGCATGATTCTACGCGTAGCGATATCAATGGCTGTAAACTCGCTCTTCGTCCATTGAATCGCCCCAAACGAGTAAAGTAGAACCAGGGCGACCAACAGGTTGGTCGCAGATACCCTATTCAATGTCCGGAGTTTTTAATATCAAATCTGTCGAAGAAAATACTTGTAACAGCTTCAGAGAGACTCCTTCACTGATGTTAAATCCAGATTGCGTCGTCGAGGCACGCCTAGGTATGTATAGGTCTCTCCAGTAACCTTTCCTTTTTTCAGATGAATTTTAGCACACTTGTCCAATCCAAAGTCCATACCAATCTCTCATGTGTACTTCTTGATGATATTTAAAGCACTTTAAAGTTTGCTTATAGCACAAGCCTCGGTCTTTAGGTTATCCATATAAAATACATGAGTGACCTTATGCTCGAGATGATTAGTGTCGCCACAGAGGTATCCAGAAGAATTTCAAAGATCGAGAGATAGAGTCAGAAGTTTGATGCAAAAAAAGCATAGGGTTATGGTATCGCCCTGAAAGACGCATATCTGAAAGGTGACATTTTGGGTCGTAACACGATAATTTCCAAATGAGATAATAAATTTGGTTTTCCAAAGTCCATTAATCTCTCGATGCATCTCACTATGTGTGAATGAACCTTTAAGATTTGTAACAGACATATGATGAGTATATGAGAGGCTAAATCGAAAAATTTCCTATGGTAAATCCAGGCCATTGACATGACGCGCTGATGGGTTCTTGCGTCTTTGCAGTTGCGCTTGTCTTGGAAGTTTGCTATATCTTTTTTCGTGCAACGTTGCTCATACGTTTCTCCCCACACAGACTCAATTTTTCAAACAATACTGTCACTCAGGACATGTATATTATTTTTATACATTTATACATTTATACAATAAGTTATTGGCCTCTAATTTTCTAGGTTAGACAAGTTGCCTTTTTCGGTAGAAGTATATTGCGTCTTAACACTAGCTACTGCGAAATGGGCGCTTTTCACTTTAAATGTGAAGTGAATATGCAGGCCAGATGTTTGTGTTAGAAGTAAACTTCTTCCACCAGAAGTTCTTGATACCATCTGGACCTGCATCCTCTTTCAACTCCAGTGTTTTCGGGTTTTTTATACATCTCTCCAAAAACTGTCCACCTGTCTTTGTTGGGCGTGGGTGTATTTTTGACAGAAACATGGTGATCGCTGAAGAGACGCAATGGGTCAGCGAGAAACTGTTGATTTTCCTTTATTAATCTTTCCTTCTTCTGTATTCTCTTTCTTGTATCAGATAACACCCGAATTTTGTCAACTATATGCTGCTTGATTGTTAACAGATTTAACTTGTTCAATATGTGGTAGAAGATCCTTACTTCTTGGGCAAACTTTCAAACCCTTTTGGCGAATGATCTACCAGATGTAATTTAGTCAATCTCACTTTTAGTCTTTTGATCCATCGTCCGTTTTACCCTTTGATTTAAATCATCCAAAGCTCTCGCAGCATCATAAAGTAAAGAATTGATGATCTAGAGGTTGAAATCCTCCGAGATATACTCAGAAAGGGAGGCATCTATTTCAGCCAGATCTTGGGGCTTAGGAGGAACCTCCATGTCAATGTATTCGGTTAAAGCAATTGTCCATATGATCGGTGCTCTCGAAAGTGCGAAACTATTACAGGTTCGTAATCTGAATGGCATACACGCATGCCAAAAATATGCAAAAGCACTTGCGCAATGAATGCAAACAGCTGTCCTCCTTGGTTCACATCGTGTCCTCAAGATACACTAGCGTTTCGCCGGCCTCTCGTGATTTCATCCTGCCCTGTGTCCATCCAAATGAAAATCGTGATACGTTGCCGTAAGTGTGGTTTAGTGCGGTTCTACTGGGAGCTAGT
>NC_046665.1:81887394-81897756 GCF_010883055.1 Belonocnema kinseyi | reverse complement strand
ATATATACTGTAACAGAATTGTCAATCATCGGTTAGACTCGGCGCGGTATAGTTATCTCATGCGACATCAAATGATCTTTCACATTTCTGTGAAAGGTACCGTGCATCCTCTTATCCTGGAGCTGTTGGTGGCCGTTTTTCTCTTGTACTTTCTTTATCAGGGCTTTCAAGTTTTAGTAATCACGATGGATAATGTTTGATGCATTCTTCCTACCTCATATATTAAAGTCAAGGGTAAGTATTTCAGAAGACTTCTCGGCTGTTTTCTACAGAAAAGCTCCATTGTCCACTTTCCGTGTTTCCTGGTCATTTCGTGAAGAAGGCCTCTTTCATTTTCAACGAAACACGATGTACCAAGAATGATCTTACTTTTAGAACACTCGAGATTAAGCATTTCACAACAACCTAGATGGCGTGAGATATAAAGTTGCGAAACGTACAAATAAAGAAGCCAGCTTTCGTTCAATATGCATAAACTTCAGTTACCCATCTATGAAAACCACTCAACATAAAGAAAGTTATGCAGGGACTGCAAGCATGTTCGTTGCAGATACTTTTTTCCACGCCGACAGTTTAAAAGACCAAATCTGTCAGAGAAGACGTTTGTGTCTGCCGCGGAGAGCGCTCTTTATAGATGTTACGTCCTCAATCCGGCTCCCTGATACGTCTCTCCAGCGCCAAGGCATTGTAAAGCCCTTCTATCGACGAGGTTAACGTCCTTGACTATGCCAACAGATCGTACTCACTTCAAATAAATCTTGGCGCATTTTTCTTAGCCAAAATCTCTATTCCAATCTCTCAAGTGTACTCCTTGATAACTACTCGCAATGCCTTTGATATTCAGTTTTTCGCAAAAGTACGCTTAAGAATCGCGAAGTGCGAAAGATGGTGGCAATAGTGCGAAACGAAAGAAGAGGGGGTACATGGTGTAACCCTGGAAGACGCTTCTCTGGAAGGTGACCCTATTGATTATCACACGATGTTTTCCAGATCAGACAATTAATCTGGGTTTCCAAAGGGGCATCATTCTCTCTATGCATCTTAATTTTTGAGGATAAACCTTCAAGCTTTCCAACAGACAGATAATATATATGGGCATTTGAATCAAAAGTATTCCGCTAGTTAATGCGGGTTATCGATAGGTGGCGCTAAAGAAATGATGCGTGTTTGCAGACACACCTGTCGATTAGCAGGCCCTTTCGAACTCCTGCTACGCGTTTTTTGAGCCACCTTGTTCATAAATCCCATACTACACAGGTCCGATTGTTCGAACAGTTCTATCATTTAGAACGGTTGTAAAGATCTTGTACATCGTGTTCAGACAAGTTCGGGATAGGTGCTATGCGTGGGTTGAAGGAAACTTCTTCCACCAAACGCTCTTGATACCACCTAATCTCATAACGAAAGCGTTCTTCATGTCCCTCAATACTTTTTTACAATTCCGGTAGTAATAGATGGGCATTCTTTCTAAAGTGTTATGAGATCACTGCACATCTGCTTGAAGCCAGATATGTTCTCTGTCTTCATTCAGCTTTCCATGAGAGTCCCTGGAGCCTCCTACGAGAGTC
Source organism: Belonocnema kinseyi (assembly GCF_010883055.1). NCBI lineage: Eukaryota > Metazoa > Arthropoda > Insecta > Hymenoptera > Cynipidae > Belonocnema > Belonocnema kinseyi. The sequence goes on along the minus strand of NC_046665.1, from coordinate 81,896,188 downwards.
TCCAGAGCCTACCTTTTATTTTTTCCGAAGCCTTCCTTATATTTTATTTAACTTCATTACACTTAAGATCACTTTCAACATCCTGTTAGAAGCTTAACGTGAATTGGAATTAAAAATAAATTTATTAAGATACTTTATTATACCTTTAAACAAACTTAAAAGGACGTCAATTTCTATATATTTTTCTATATACCATTTATGCCAAAAATTTCCACAATATCCTCTCTAATAAATAACGGAACATTGTATTAAATAAAGAACATGAAACTCCATAATTTATTATTTTACCTCAGTCAATATTTATTAGTCTAAAAAAGAATAATTTTTAATGTGAGAAATTTACTAAGCCTCAAAGATGATTATAAATTAAATAAAGTGTTTCGAGCAAGCAGCACACAATCTAAATTATGAATGAATGAACTATGCAAATTTGCATTTGTAATACTCCGCATGATTTTAAAAATGAATGCAATATGATACTACATGAAAAGGGTTTATTTACTGTTCTGATCGATGGTTAACTCTAAGAGATTTTTTTTTAATTCATTCAATTTATTTTTCAGAACAGAATTAATTTGAAAATCAATTGGATATAAGAGTTGAGATAATCACATGTTAAGTAAATCAAATAGATTAATAATTAGAGGTCAAAAATGAGGAATAGATCTCTAACTTAAAGAATGAAAATTGTAATACGTTCAGCTTGAAATCATGAAAGTTCGATTCTTCAAAACTCAAGTACTGCCTCAGTTTTTTTACCACAGAATAATCACCCAAAGAGCTATTACTGTGGGTTTTTTTAGACTTATATATTTGGGGGATCTTATGGTGCAAAATTAAAAACAGTAATTTTCACATATTCCAACTCCTGGGCCCATTGATACCTACACACATTCGTATAATATAATTATATAAACGCATATATATAACTAGATACACTAGATACACATAATGTATACATAATTCGAAACAAAAAAGATACAATGATTATTCGCGGTACTGTCATTTTTTTTAAGTTTTATGTATTTATCTAGACGGTTGCGCAGCCGTGCCACGCCGCCGCCGGCCATCCTGCTTCAAAACCACGCCGCCGTTGATTCGAATTCAGCGCCGTCGGCGTATCAACGCACCGACGTAATGTCAGGTATATTTACATGGTAACGGATTTCTCCCCGGCGGGTCATCCGGTAGCTTTTGAAGGGTTGCGGAAATTCCGACTACTAATTAGGAGTTAAAGTAAACGGATTTCGATAAATATCTTCTAATGGAAATTGATGTTTTGTATCTACATAATTTTATATTTTTCAAGCTGTATGTCAGAAAAAAATACTAAACTAGACCGTCACGCCGCCGCCGAGTAGCAAAGAAGGCGGCGCGGCGCAGTGGGGAAAAAGTACATTTTTTTATTCAAAATATGTTTCCGTCTGAACCTGTGGACCGGTTTGGATGTTTTTTTTAACTGATAAAATTTCAAAGAAAGTTATCTAGCCTCATTTTTAATTTAGTTTTTCAATTTTTTGTGAATAAATAAATATGACGAAAAAAATGATAATTTTTTCTATTTTACGCTCCCGGTGCACGCCAATAATAGGATAATTGTTATAATCGCGGACGCTTCATAGATTTACATTATATAAAGATATTCAGTTCATGAAACAATAAACAAAAATGTTTTTATAAACAAATTATTTGTTGAATATGTTTTCTATAATTTTCAATAATTTAACATTTTTTATAGTAATATTGCAAGAAATATGAATGGAAACAATATTTTAATAAAAACAATTTCTCTTAAACCTATTCTTGTTAATATTATAAATAAATGTAATAAAGAAATACATTATGCAGGCATTTTTCGTCAGAAAAATCCGTTTTTTTCTATCTCAATTTTTAAAATTAGGAACTTCATGATTATTTCAAAAAATTCATAATTTGTTGATGAATTTTTTTGATTTTATCAAAAAAATTTAATAAACAAATGCATTATTCGAGCACTTGTCAACGGAAATTTTTTTTTCATCACCAGTCCTTTTAATTGATAACTTCATGATAATTTTAACAACATCCATCACTATTTGATAAATTTTTCATTGAGAATTTAATTTTCGTCACTTTCCTCATTTGTCACAGTTAAACATTTTGTTTCTGTATATAAACTGCACTATTAGTTTTTAATATTAGTTTATTAAATTACCTGTCAAATGAGCTATAATAGAGATTTTTTTGAATATTTTCAAGAGAATATATCGTGCGAGAAGCTTAGGAAAAATGAATATATTCAGGTATCAATGGGCCTCAAAAGTTGGAATATGTAAAAATTACTTGTTTGTAAAATTTTTTTAAACCAAAATCTCCCAAATTTAAAAATCTGAAAAATCGCAATAATAGCTCTTTGGGTGACTATTCTGTGAAAAAGAACCTAAAATAGTACTTCAGTTTTATCACACACAAAAATTCAAAGAGGATTTGAAGCTTTTTTGAAGTTTGAATATCCCGCCAAAAAATTTTCGAAAGTATCATGCACGTTGAGAATGATTCAAAGAAGTCCTATGAATTTTTTCAGCTTTTTTCTAACGATAGAAAAAAAACAAAAAAAAACAAAAATGCACGTTCCCCCCTAACTCATCCAATATTATGGCGGCTAATGGTTTGAAATTCTGTGAAAAAATTTGTTTCGATTGTATGATTTCAAATGACGAACTAAACATTAGATTCACTTCGGGGGCATTTTTGTATGGTAACCCGGCTATACCCTTTGAATATATTAGCCAAAGTTTTGTATGATTCGAACCGTGAATAATTAACAATGTTTAAATCAACAAAAGTTATGAAGTAACGAACAAGGAAGACTTCGAAGTGGTTGTGGGAAAGTTTCCCTTAGTAATTCTGAAAGCCTCGGAAGTTTCCGTTCGACGAATCCGATTGCGAATCGACGCCCTCACTTTTCAGTTTCCACAATGCAGGCACTAGTTCCCTCGACTCAGAAGTTTCAACTTTCAATTTGACCAGTAGTTTCCGGAGTTAAGCCGTTCAGGAAGTTTTTCCCTACCATTTCTTTCTGAAACTGTTAGTAGAATTGACAACAGGGTCCAAACTTGAGAAAATTTGCAAAATTGTTTTTACTCGTATTATCTGGACACAGTTTTAAACTTTAGTAGATAAGCAGGACCGGTTAAAAATTCCTGCAACCGAAATTTATTATAACACTAAAATGTATCTGTTGTAATGTCGTGGAGAAAAGTGTTTTCAGAAAATTGAAATTTGCACGCAATGAAAATCTAATCCTACAACCTCAAAACTTGATATTTTGAAAGTTATGGAAGGGGAAAGAAAATTAAAGAAATGAATTTTTCTCGGAAATGGGTCAACCGATTTTAATGAACAGAATGTACGTCGGAAAGTTTAGTGACACTAATTTTAAAAAAAATCCAAAATTTATAATCTTATTGCTTTTTACAGCATACATTTTTTATTAAAATGTGTTTAAGTCGTTTTCCAGGAAAACGAATTTTTTATTTTCCTTTCCCTCTCCGTAACTTCCAAAAAATGCGATTTCAAAGTTAATGTTTAACCTTTAATGATAAAAGTGACATAGGCGCCGATGAGCAAGATGGGCACATAGACGTTGCACCCATATCAGACCGTATCATACAAAAAAAGTCGTCATTCACTAAAACGGATTAGCCGATTTAAATAAATATAAGTAAAGGTAATGAAAGCCAATGAGACAATTTTAGTAACAAATTTTACAAAAGTTCTCACTAAAAAACAGATAAAACCTTTTTTAAATGCAATTTTTTCAATTTTGATGCATTACTGCTATTACTTTAAGAAAAAATATGTTTAAATGTACAACATGAGGATGTTATTAAAATAAAATTTAGAGTTGTGAATATAAAACATTATTTCAAAATAACAGTTTTTAAATTCAAAAATATTTTCCTCCGTTTTTGTTTTATCAGAATTTTAAAAAAATTTCTTTTTCTCACTGACATAAATATATTATTAAAATAAAATTTGGAGTTGTGAATATAAATCATTATTCAAACAAACAATTTTAATCCGAAAACGTTTTTATCCGTTTCTTTGGTAAATATTTGTTAAAATGTCTTATTCTTCTCACTGACTTTTATAATATTTCCATCCAAATCGTTTTACCCGTTTGCGAGAAAAATTTATTTTTTTATTTTATTTTCACCTCCTTCGAAAAAAATGAATTGTTCAGGATGGTTCATTAAAGATGCCAATATATGGGGTCAATATAGGGTTGATACGTAAGAGAGGCAATTTTTACAAATTTATATGGTTACTCTGCTAGGGCCTTTATTTGTTTGAATTAAAAAAAAAAACATTTTTCACTGTGATACTGTGACTGTAATTATTAATGTGTGGTAAAATTCCAAATATTTTTAACTGTGTTGATATAAGATAAGATAATAATTATGTAATCTTTTTGTGGATTCCATGCATGAATAAGATAATAATGACGTAATCTACTGATGTATAGGTTTTTAGTCTTTCAGATAAGATATAATTGTAAGCAATGGAATTTTTTTTTCACTTTGCTGATGACGTACTTATATTGGACTTTAATTTGATGATTTTATAGGGTAGACTGCGAAAAAAAATGTTCAGTTTGACTTTCTGTGTGGGTTGGAAGGATCAAATCTTATCTTCCAATTTTGATATATATTTCCGCATATCAAATTGACTTGGAACTTTCCATACCTACTTATTCCCGATGATTTTATTTTATTTTTCTTCTCTTTTTGACCATATACGCGATTATATATTATGATTTAAAGTACTTAGAAACATTAAATTGATTTGAAACATTGCATGTATACGTCGTTTTGGGTTAATATTCCCGTCAAAACAAGAATTCTTTTCCTATCACATTAACATCCTCGTCTGGCGCTGATCAGCTTAGCAAGCCATGCTTTAGAGGTTTTCTATCAACAGAAAAATGTTTATACAAAATTCAAAAAATTAACAAGGTATCTAAACAAATTATACAAAAGAAAAAACACCATTTTAAGAAGTGCCTTCTTTTCCTATCGACTTGACGAGCTAGTCTGGCCCAAATCTGGTTCTAGTCAACCTTAAATGACATCCGCAAATAAGTGACTCTTTTAAATAGACGAATTTAAAGCTTGAAGTTATTTAGTGGGTTGCGTGCACGGTTTATAACTTGAGTTTTTAGAGACAAATTCTCGGTGTGTGTGAATTTTCTGCGATTGCATTTTTTTAGCATCATATTTAATATGTAAATGAGGTTACTTTAAGAACTAACTAAACGTTCCATAATTAAAATTTTTTCGATTAAGATATTTTGTTTCATTAAGTTTTTTCCACGTTTATAATACTATTTTAATTAACCTTTTGTTGGCGATTCATTTATTATTTGCCATTTATATAATACCTAGTGTCTATTTATTATGTTCTATGTATTATTTATTTATAACATACTAATGATTACACACTTTCTCTAGATGATAATCATACCGACTGAACTAGGGCTAGCAAAGAAAGTTAGTAAAAGTAGGCGCAAGAGCATACAATGTATGGGGTTGTAGCTTTAGGTCATTAATTGATAATGTTTTTGGTCCCATGCCAATTTTGGTCCCTATGCCAATATTGGATCCTTAGTCCATATTGAGTCCTTGATCAATTTTGGGTCATATGTCAATTTTGAACCCTATGTCAATATTGGTTCCTTGGTCAACATTGGGTCTTTGGTCAATTTTTGATCATATGTGAATTTTGGACTCTGTCAGTTTTAGACCCTATGCCAGTTGCGGGCCCTATCTTCATTTTGGGCACAGTGCCAATTTTGGGCTCTAAGCCGAATTTAAGTCATATGCTCGTTTTGAGCATTTTTCAAACTTGGGCCCTGTGCCAAATTTAAGCCTTATGTCAGTTTTGGGCCCTGTTTGAATAATTAGTCTTACGATGGACGAACACCCGGCTGAAAATATAAGGGTTTCTGCCCTGAGTTGCGGAAACCTAAAAAATCTTACACTTTTGGGCAGTTAGTCCGAAACGGAACCGCGACCAAATAGTCCATGCCAAAACTGGAATCTTTACGATTTGGGTTGGGTTTTATCAGCGCAAAAAAATTGCGCACAGGGCATTATTATATTATTACTGTTATTGTATTATTATTGCAAGCCGCCTTTTCGGATGAAATTACTTTCCTTCTTCTTAATACATGTTAATGTAAGCTTGTTTCAAAACATTTTTAATTCCAATTCCAGTGAATATTCTTAGAGAAAAGAAATATCACAAAATTAGTGAGTTTATGGAATAAATCAAAGTTGACACTATCATTATTTTACGAAAATCACAAAAGCTTTAAGTTTTGACATTTTTTTATTTTTGATATTCCGTGAGATTTGTGCGATTGATAATAGGTGTTTAATCTTTATACCATTTAACCTGACTTGTGATGACAAAAAAGTTCAAAATTTTTACATACCTTAGTGCCCAAAATTATATCTTTTACAAGTGACTCCCTAAGCACAATTAAAATTTCTAGGCTTTTCAATAACTACCAATTTATAATATTTTTTGGGCTTATTAAAAACAATAAAAAAATTTTATCTGTCATGAATCAAAATAAACACACACAACCTTTAACTTGTTCAACTGTTTAATAGTCGCAGAGCTGACATTTTCGACAGCAAAATTTTTCAATTATCTACTGTTGGTTATCTACTGTTGGAAAATTTTATGTCAAATAAAAAGTCCTCAAATATTTATAAATAATAAAGAACTAATACTTGGTATCAATCAATATTGTTCATTAATCTTCAAACCTTGATTCTAATGTATATATAAACATACCACAGAAATGTTTCATTTCACTAAATACTTGAGTAAGGAAGAATTGGAAATTTTCTTTCACGTTGAAAATTAATTTTTTGCTCTAACACATTAATTAATCATAACATTTCAATGGAACTTCGCCCGAAAGTAAGGTATCCTTTTTGAAATATTATACTACAAAATCTGCCCACTGCCCGGGCACATCCTCGTCTAGCGCGTCTCGCAAGCCTGAGCGCGCCTGGGTCTGTGGATTCTTATTCAGATTTTGAAAAATTAAGTAAAATTTTTATTTTCAATAGTTCGTTTAATATTTTTTCTTATTTCACATTAAATTATATTCTTAACTACCCTGCAAAATCTATATCATTACAACAAATTTATATTACTGCAATTCATAATATGAATTTGTATTAAACGAAAGGTTTTTTCATTTTGTTATTTTTATAATTAAAAAATTGCGCTTCCTTTTAAAAAAATAGTTATCAAACATTTTATTGCAACTTGTGTCGTTTTTCCATAAATTTAAGTTCGTTATTTTCATTAGAATTTTTTATGATTCAAACTAAAAATACGCATCCTAGCGTGAGTTGGTTGTAAGCAAATTTCTAGAAAAAATTTAGGTGAGAAATTTAGTCAAATAAAATTTTTTTCAAAAATTATATTTCGTTATTTTTAATCTTATTTTTTACGATTGAAACAAAAATTACGCGTCCTATCAAACAATTATTTATGACAAAATTGAATGACTTTTCGCTCATTTTTGGATGAGCAACTTTTTTCTATTCATTTTTTACATAGTTTTTGTGTCGTTTGTCCAAAAATTAAATTTTTCAATTTTTAATGTTTTTTATGATCAAAACAAAAACTACGCGTCCTATCAAAAAATCATTTCTGACAAATTTGAATGACTTTCCGCTTATTTTTAGATTAGCAACTCTTATCTTTTCCATTTTTCATAGCTTGTATCGTTTTTTCAAAAACGATTTTTCAAAAAAATTCAAAAAGTCGTTATAACAATCTTCTAGAATGTTTAAAAATCAAAGTTTTCTGCTTCCAGACTTTTTTCATAGCATTCATTGTTTGGCTTAAAATTGTTATTTTAAATTCTTGTTTGCTATAACTTTATTGCACCCGCTTCCAGCGAAATCGCGGTAAAATTTCAGCCACAACCACGTCTCACAACCGTGAGATAGGTGGTTTCAGTCTGTAAAGGAATCAATACGACGATCCAGCAAAAGCCTCGTGCACGCTAAGAACACGGAGTGACCCAAGGACAACCGCCTTCTGCATTTTTTCCGCAAGTGTTCTAGCATATTGTTGACACGCAGGAATGCTTTTTAGGCTATTAGCAAGTGAAAGCTTGGCACCTCCAAGAGCGCCGATGATAAGGACGATCAGTTTAACAGAATATTCCGGGTACAATCGTTGCAACTCCCTTATAAGGTCTCGACGATACCTCTCTTTGTTTTCATTCTCCTTGGCTATGATGTTTTTGTCAGCTGGTGCCGAAAATTCGATAACGAACATGGTTCGCTTCTCGAAGTCAAGAAGAACCATGTCAGGCCTCGAGTGAGCAACAGAAACAATTGTCGAGAATATGAAGCTCCAGTATATGCGGCAGTTCCCATTCTCAACAATTGACTCAATTTCCCTAGGAGCATTTAGAGGAGCGATATTAAGGTGAATGCCGTAGGAGTGACAAAGATGGTAACAAAGCACTCTTAGCGCCGCATTGTGCCTTTGAATGTAGGTCGTTCCCGCATATGCTAAACAACTAGATAGTATGTGCTCTCTGTTTCTAGCATAGACCTTAAGATCGTCCATGTAAAATACATGAGTGACCTTGTACTTTCGATCTGCAGGGTTGCCGCACAAGTACCCGTCGGAATGGCGCAATGCTAGAGATAGTGGCAATAATGTAAGGCAAAAGAGGAGTGGGCTCATGGTGTCGCCCTGAAAGACACCT
>NC_046665.1:81882264-81887294 GCF_010883055.1 Belonocnema kinseyi | reverse complement strand
ATGTATGTGTGTATATACACAAATATAAATACATAAATAAATACATAAATGTAAAAAACTAACGGATATTTTTCCAGTTTTTCCGCCGTTAATTAAGATTATTTACTGTTAATCATTGTCTACTATATATTTTAAAAAATTTTTACGTTTAATCTGAATACTTAAAGAATAATTTGTGGGTTCATCTTGTTCAAATTATCAAAGCTGGTCGAACTTTAAGGTAAAATTGATAAGTTTAGTGTATCTAAACGTATCTTTAATTACCTGCAACAGTATTTAATATGATATGAAAATCTGTAAAATATCAAAAAACAGAAGGTTGTTACATTTTTGTATCATTTTCTTGCATATTAAAGTGATACCTTAAGCTTCGGTGTTAAAAAAACTATTTAAAAGTTATTAATATTTAGTTATTAATAATTTATCAAAGTTATTAATTATACTAACAGAAAACCTAGATAAATATAATTTTCGTTCTAAAATTCATGTGCACTCTGGGCTTAGACCTAATTTTACAACCAAGCTGTGGAATAACTTCCTGCAAATTAATATTTTATTTTATTTTAAGAAATCTGAAAAATTAAAATAATCCACCATTATTTGAATAAGAAACCCTAAACTATTTGCAAAAATTGTTCATCTTATAAGATATAATGGAATTATAGAAAAAATTAATATATTTAACATTTATATTCGATAATAATTTGTTTTTACTTCCCGAACGCTTATAATGTTGGTCAATTTATTTAAAATTCTACATTATAAAGCTTTTGTAATAGTCCCTAAATGAATTAATATCTTCGTACCCTAAAGAATTTTTTCTACGAAAACAATTTTTTGGTAAGCCAGCGCTAATTATTGCTATAAATATTGCTTGGACATTCAAACTTTAAGTTGAAAAATAAAATTTTCAGTCATTTGAACAGGCTAGAGTGTGTCGAAAATTGTTTCAATGAAGCCGGCGCTAAAATCTTTAAATTTCAGATTAAATATATCTCATGTCATTGAATATTATTTCATGTTAGAACGTGTTGCTATACCTATGATAATAATATGATGTTTAGGATATTTTTTTTAACAACACGACAATAAAAAACTAATAATTCCTTAGTAAATGTAAATTTATTCATGGTCTATACATATTAATGAAAAGAAGATTAGCGAAGTGGAATACGTAATAAATGAAAAAAATAATTAAACGAACGTGATTGCGTAATATCTTCAGTTTTAATGAAATAATAAGGAGGAAGTATTATGAAACTTGTTATTATTTACACAATTACAAGGGAAGGTCCCCAGGTGATAAGCGCCTGGAGAAACCTTATTAGGCGGAAAATGTTCCTTGTGGTACCCACAACAAAGATTGACCCATCCTAACCCCTACCTTTTCGATATTTTTGAGCCCCGACTCTATAAAGTCTTGAATTTTTGCAATGTTTTACTCTACTTTTCTCGCATACGTGTATACTCGCGTAATGAAAGCAGGATTAACTCAGACTCGGAATTCTTTATGAAGGTAGTGCTATAGCAGAAAACTAAGATTAGAATCGTGCAGAGCAACCCCAAAAATATAAAAAATGACCATTTAATATATTACTATTAAAGATTTGGTGAGAAAGATAAAAGATAAGTTACAACCAATCTAATCGCACTGCGTGAGAAAAGTAGTGTAAAACATTGCAAGCATTCAAGACTTTGGAGAGTCGGGGCTCGAAAATATCGAAAAGGTAGGGGTTAGGATGGGTCAATCTTTATTGTGGGTGCCACAAAAAACATTTTCCGCCTAATAAGGTTTCTACAAACGCTTATCACCTGGGGACCTTTCCTTGTTAGTCCATTTTACTCTAATCAAAGAGAAACTTCTAAGTACGGTAAAATAGATTGAGTTTCTAAATAATTCTAATGATTTTCACATTTTTAGACAATAACTTAGAAATAAAGCTTCAATCATTTTTTAGGAATACTTCATAGAACTTTTCATTTAAAATTTTCGGCTCATAAAATTGCGTGTTAATTAATCCCCCACTTAGGTACGTGACAAAATCGCGTCATTCAACTTGACGTTCTTCATTCAATAATCTTAATGAATACAATTGCGGGCAATATAATAGCTGTTCCCCGGCACACACCTAGTACATATTACTAAGAACGTACATAAATATTTAAAAATTCTAACTTCATAAAGTAATAATGAATAACACATGAATGAAAAGGCTATTAATTTTTTTGGTATACTGGCTCACTGATCCACCCACGTTACACTGCACGAGATAAATCTTGTTTTTTACGGAAAAAAACTACGCTTCCTATCAAAAAAATATTCGTAAAAAATTTGTATTATATCTTTTGGTTGAAGAAATTTGGTCTCACTTATTCTCGTAGCTTGTGTCGTTGTACACAAATATAATTTTTTTATTTTCAATGTTGTTTTTTAAGAATAAAACAAAAATTACTTATCCTACAAAAAAGTAATTCCTGAAATATTTGATATCCTTTTTCAGATGCACAATTTTTATCAATCTACCTCTTTTCGTATCTTGTTTTGTAATCCACCGAATGGAGTTATTGCTTTTTCATGAGTTTTTTTATGATAAAAATTTGAATTTTCGATTTTTTTAGAAAAATTTAAAATGTTCTTTAGACAATCTTATAGGGTCATGAAAAAGTAACCTTTTCTTGTTTTGACTTTTTCCCATATCACGCTTTCTTTGGCTGCAAATGTTCATTTTCTTTTAGTTTTTTGGATTTTATACTACTCCTTTCTTTTCATATCCTTATAAAGTGTGCCAAAGGGGAGTCCATTCAAATAATTCCTTCAAATGTTACCGTGTTTACAGACTACAGTGACAGCGACAACAACGACGATGACGACAGACACCGACGTAAAAACTATTTTTTCTGACCATTTTTTTTATCAAAATTCAAAAAGTTGCGTAGAGAATCTTGTAGGGCCTTGAAAAAGTAACGTTTTTCTTCTCCGGACTTTTTCTCATATTACGCTTTTGAAAAAGTAACGTTTTTCTTCTCCGGACTTTTTCCCATATTACGCTTTTTTGGGCTGCACATGTTCATTTATGTTTGATTTTTTGGATTTTGAAAATGCTCTAACTTTTGTAATTTTTATTTTATCAGAAAAAAGTAATGAGAATAAATTTTTCGTATTTTGGTCCACTATAAATAACTGTCGTAATAATTTTAAAATAATAAAAAAGTGACCTCAAAAATTGTCAAAATGCTCTAACTTTTTAAAAACGTCAAACATTTAATGGAATCCGCGAAAGTCATTGTTCACCTGAAACCAATACCTTCTCATTAGGAGGAGAATGTAATAAAGAGGCATATACATTGCCATAAATAATTTTTATATGCCATATATTTACTTTATATAATGTATGAACTGGAAATCTGATATGTATTCCTTACTGTCCTTATTGGGATAATCATTTTCATCATTGTTTTAATTTTTTAAATTTATTTTTAAGGATGTTTTTTTTTTAATTGCATTTATAAATTTATAATGTTTTGAAACTTCTTCATTAATTTTGATACTATTGGACATTATTCATCCTTCTATCTGATTTATGGTTCTCCGAAAAGACGAAGTATGTAATCTCATGCAGTATTCAGGATAACCCTTAAACACCTGGTCATGTATTTTTTCAAAATTCTTCTCTTCCCAGGAGCGGATTCCGCTTGAATTGCCAAACCATTTATGCGCTTCAAATTTTAGTAAAATTAAGTAACATTTACCCCTAGCATGAATCCCTTGAAGTTATCCGTATAATTAGCATGGGACGGAAATGTGAAAAAATGAAAAATCCACATAACGGCCTCAGTTTTCCTACACTTCTTCCTTAAAGCAAAAAACAAAAACAAAAAATGGTGCTTTCTAAAGTTTCCAATAAAAGCAGCCCGAATCTCATAAAAAAGTCTTGTTAACAGCTACAAACCAAGTTCGAAGATTAAAGATTAGAATATTTGAAAAGGCTGTTTCAAGCCGTCCCGAAAAATATAAGGTGAGTTGAAAAAGGGGATGGACTATTTATCCCGAAAAGTCCGGGCGAATAGTCTATTTCACGAGAAATATTGGATAAGACATCCCAAATATCGGGACGATAAGACACTTCGTTTAAAAAGATATAAAAAATGGCGACTACTTCGAATTTATTATAAATGATTAATTTCACCATGTTTTAACGAAGCCTCTCTTTGGGAAGCTTAACAAATTTCCTTTCAAAAACTGTGCAGTGGAGTGTGACAATAGAAATTTAAAAAAATTCTAATATGGCAAGGTGGTGACTGGAAAAGATGGCGATGTATATAAATCTATTTACAATATGCACTGTTTCAAAATTTAAGTTTTACATAAGCACAAATTCTTAATAGCTGTTAAATAATGGAAAATAAAAAATTTTCGAACTTGCGTCTAGCCCAATTCTTGGATATTTCGAAATGTCGGCTTTTACCAACATTTAAGATATTTCTAGAACTTTTAATATTTAATGTCAGATAGTACTTGCCTTGTAGCTACATATTAACAAAATTTTCTCACAATATTTGGATACCTTTCGTTGAAAACTATATAAAAATATCATATTTCGTCATCGTTTATGTGTCCGGTATTTTAAAAATATCGAAAATTTGTATTTTTACTCTGCACTACATTTTTCGGTTAGAAATAAGATACTATAAATCTTGAGCCAAAAATATTTCTGTTAGAAATCTTCCCCTAATGAAACCATGATAAAAATTAGCCTGTTGAAATTTTACTCGTAATAGGATCCACTGTGCAAGTTATCACAAACTTCTGAAAATCCAGTTTTTGCGAGTTTTTTTACATCACCTACCCAAATTTCTAAAACTAAGAATCTTATGCAAATTAACTTTTTTTCGTTATAACTAGCAATTCTGCACCAAAAATATTTAAAGTAAAGTTTGATATCTAAAAAAGAAAACAATTGCTTATCTTACAATTTGTTATTCGGAGAAAGAAATCATTTTATCCACACGCGCCACTTATCCCCTGTTTA
>NC_046665.1:81880077-81882164 GCF_010883055.1 Belonocnema kinseyi | reverse complement strand
AGGTTTCCGCTGAATATAGTGACAAAAGTTAATAGGCAGTCGTGAACGCTTGTCCAGGGGTGGTCCCGAAAGAATTAATCTCCAAGCGGAGGTGCCAAAACCGTGCCGAAAGCTGAATGGCACCTGGGAAAGGTGTCTAGAACGGTGACTCTGTGATACCGGGCAACCTCTCAGAGTACGCAGCCTTATCCTTGCATGCGGGGCTCTACAAGGATGGACGAACCCCTTTCCCTAGCTTCTCGTGGGAATAACAATGCCAACACCAAACATAGTTCTAGTAAGTGCAGTTCAAAACAACAGAACGCTTCAGACAAAATCAACAGTTTCTATCCGACCCATCTGCGGACATAGGTTGGAAGAAGACTCAGAGAACATTAATAGCTTCAAGGACCTGTGAGATGCCCTCATAACACTCGATAAAGAACGCCAACCCATCATTACCAAGGAGGTGAAAAAAGTATTAGAGGGGATGAAGCACTATTCTGCTCCGGGACCAGATGATATCAAGACCTTCTAGTGGAAGAAGTTTCCTTCAACCCATCAACATTTGGCCCGTATTTTCACGTCATATTTAAATTCGGAAGAGCCAATTCCGAAGTGGTTGGTGGAAGGGCGCACAATATTCCTACCGAAATTAGGCAACTAAGCTGACCCGAAGAATTACAGGCCAATCACTTGTCTGAATACACTGTATAAGATATTCACATCTATCCTCAATGATAGGATTGTTCAGGCAATTGAACCTGTGTGGCGAGAAATGTATGAAGAACGCGGCTCAAAGAAAGGCGTAGCAGGATGTCGGGGGAACCTGCTGATCGATAAATGTTTCTGCAAAGATTCAGTATTTTACCAGCGTGACCTATCGATGGCCTGGATTGATTACCGGAAAGCTTTCGATTTGACCTCCCATAGACTTATCATCTGTCTTTGGGAAAGCTTAAAGGTTCATCCGCAAATCGTGAGGTGCATAGAGAGATTGCCACCGCTTTAGAAAACCAGATTTACTATCTCATCTGGAAAAAATCGTGTGACAACTAATAAGGTCCCCTTTCAGAGAGGTACTTTCAGGGCGACACCATGAGTCCACTCCTCTTTTACCTCACATTATTGCCACTATCTCTAGCACTTCGCTATTCCGACGAATACTTTTCCGATAAACCTGCAGATCGAGATTACAAGGTCACTTATGTATTTTACATGGACGATCTTAAGATCTATGCTAAAAACGAGAAGCAACTACATCTAGCTCTACGGATTGTCGAACGATATACTAAAGAAATATGAATGGAATTTGGGTTAGACAAATGCGCCAAGGTTTATTTGAAGCGATGCAAACTTTTTTGCTTATTAGTCCGGGAGCTGGGTATGTTCCCGTATGCATTCAAGAGGCAAAAGGTAAAAACTAGTTAATCTTATGTATTTTGACCCGCTGAATCCAATGGTACCGGTTAATTTTACGAGAAGTGGATAGGTTTTGTTTAAAACGCAATTGTTTAAACAAATAGGAAAAAATCGTTTTTCTTTATGGGACAAATTTTTTTTAGTAAATATGGACAATTCTAAGCATAAAAGTTCTCTTGCAACTTTTTTGTTAAATACATATTTACAAAGTTAGAAATTTTCAAAGTTCAAAATTTGACGTTTTTTGCAAACTTTGAGTATCGATTATTCTTGACGTATTGAATATTTTTCGAAAATTGAAGAAGCAGCTTGTTCTTTGAAAGCTCCTCTACCTATTCATTGTACGCGACATTGGATTAAACAGTCGGAAGCCTAGTTATCGCAATTTACAAGTAGCGCCTTTTTTGCGCGCGACAGTGCGTGATGCTCTCAGTGATGCTCCGGCTTTTGAAAATCGAAAAGCTACCCCTATGAGGGGCTGGAAAATACCTGATAAACAAGAATGCGTATAAAACATTTTTTAATTCTTTTTTTTGTACGTAGATAATATAAATTAGTTTTACTTACTTAGCACCATTTCAAACCTAAAAAACCAAAAAACTACCCCTATCATGGGGTGCAAATTACTTCATGACCAAGAAAAAGAAAATAATTAATTTGATTTTATCCACGTTCTTGGTCATGAA
>NC_046665.1:81861705-81880067 GCF_010883055.1 Belonocnema kinseyi | reverse complement strand
AGGGGTATTGTTTCAGTTTTCAAGGGTTAAAATGGTGCTAAAGAAGTAGAATTAATTTATTTATTATACATTGACACTAATTGATTTTACCTATAGAAAAAAATATTTTATACATGTTCTTGTTTATGACGTATTTCCGCCCCCTGATAGGGGTTATTTTTCGGTTTTCAAGTAAACTAATGACACATCCGGTTACAGCAACCATTGACGATAATTTTGAGCTTTGCTGACGCAATTTATGTCCTTTCCTTCAAAAGCTACGTTGTGCACAAAGAAGGGGCGGATTTTCGGCTTATTTTGGGGTCCCTGTTTGATAGTACCAATATTTAAAATTTTCACAAATTCAGCATCTTTATCTTGTCTAAAACGTCACTATAAAAGCAAATATATTTTCGAATACATTTAAGATTTTAAAGAGACTGTATGTAAACGTTGCCAAGTACCTATCTCCTTGAAAAATAGTCCCAAGAAATCTCTTTCATTGGATTCATGCGACCAATTGTTATAAGTCTCGTAAATCCGATTTATCGTCAAAGGGAGCTGTTAAAGGCGACATTCTGAGAAGATCCGGACCAGGAGGAGCGTGCGGTTAATCTGTTTAATCTAGCATGCGGGACGCCATTTTGGCCGTTTGCCAGGTGGCCAACCAATACTCGGTTCTACAACAAAAAAAACTTTGCGACTGTATTTAATGAGTGAACACTGTACTGTTTCCAAATTACGAAATTTTGCTTTTCGCATTTCGCTCAATCGTACCATCTGCAGCATCTTCTGTTAATATGAAAGCTTTGCTGTTTCAATATTTAATGCCTGAAAGGATCAAAATACGAAGTTTTACTAATCGAAAGCTTTTAAAGGCTGGATCCTTTCGAGTTCAGAAATTAAAGTTTGGAACTTTCCAAATTCAAAGTAGTAGTTTTAAAATGTATTGAAGTTTATAAGCTTTAAGGTTTACTGCGTTTAAATTGAGATATGTAGCATTCAGTCGAAGACATGCAATTTTAGATGCATTAAAGTTTCAATAGTTTCAAATCGAAGTTATTGAAATTTCAATGCTTAGAAGGTGAATAGGTTGAAATCTAAAAGCTTTAAGGTTTAAATTATTTGAGTTTGAATGCTTTGCTTAGAGTTAAAATCATTGTAGTTTAAATTATTTTAAATTAAAAGCATTGAAGTTTAATATATCTCAAGCTAAAAGAACTAAAGTTATAAATCTCTTAATATGGAATCATTAAAATTTTAAGTGTTTTAAATTCAAACATTGCAATCTGAGACCTTTCAAGTTGATAGCCGTGGTAGAAATTTAAATCCATTTAAATATAACAGGTATGTAATCTTGAATTCAAAATTATTATTGAAGATCAAAGGTTTTTAATTTTTAATCATTAAAACTTATTGTTTTTCAGTGTAAAAGATTACAACTAAAAGCAGTAAAGTTAAAACTCTTCGAAGAAGTCTCAAAGCTTTCCAATGAGAGTAATTGAAGTTGAAAGAGTAAAAATTTGGATAGTTTTAAGTTAAATGTATTAAAGGTTTACTGATTTTAAGTTTAAAACATTGCAGACTTAAAGCTTGCAAGCAAAATAAATTGAAGTGTTCAGGCTTCTAAGTACAAATAATTAAACAAATAATAGATTTAGTAGTTTAATTGATGTTTGAATTATTCTATCTTTAAATGTTTCAAAGCTGTCTGTATGAGGAGAACGATACATAAATTTTGTATTTTTTATCTTTTGATTCTTTTAATAAGGTCCTTTAAATATGAATTTAAGTCGGTATAGTTTAATTTCGTGACAAGAATCAAGAAGGAAGTATAACGGACCCACGCATATCATGTTCGTAAGACGATCTGTCTAAATGTCTAAGGAAATTTGTAAGGGATCCATGATATAATATCCCGAGGATCGCTTCCAAAATGTTATACTTAAGAAGGACGAAGGAGTACCTCAGGCCCTCTTGATTAATTAATCTAAGGATACTAGTTCATGACCTACGATACACTCCAACACAAAAAATCCACCCTTCAATATTTCTCTAAAAAAAAGAATTTCTGTAATTTTTTATAAAGCATTTATGACTTCAACACTTTTTGATGCTTATAAAAGCGGGGATAAAATAGTGATTTTCGAGCACAAATTACCAACAATTTCAAAAATTCCAACAACAAAATTTTAAATTTTCATAATGTAAAAAATTTCTTAAATTTTGCAAGTTTACGAAATTTTACAACAATTTGAAAAAGTTCGGAAAAAATATGAAAATTTACAGTAAATTTATAAATTACCAAAATTTCCGAAATCCTGTTAACTTTTTGGTAATTTATCAATTTGCCATAAATTTTCGTAATTTCTTAAATTATAGAAATATTTGTTATTTTATGTATTTCCCATAAAAAACCAAAATCTTTAAAAAGCTCCCAAATTAAAAAAATGTCGGATTTAAAAAAAAATTATTTGTAATTTTTCAATTTAACATAAATTGCCGAAAATTTCCAAAAATTCTAAAAAGGTCCCAAATTAAAAATTTTTCAAAAATGTGATTTTTAAATTTTCGTAAATTTTCAAAATTTTAGGTAATTTCCAAATTTGTCATAAATTTCTGAAAATGTCAGTAATTTATAAATTTAATATAGAATACAAAAAAAATTTCAACATTTTTGTAAATTTATAAATTTCCATACATTTCCGAAATTCCCAAAATTTCAGTAGTCATCCAAAATGTCCTAAATTCCTATTCAAATGAAACTGAAGTTTCCAAAATTTTTGAATTTTAGGTCTCCAAGTGAGCATAAATCATGTCTGTGTTAAAAGAAACGTCTAAAATGATGGATTTGTTATAAAAAATATTGTATAAATTGCAGAGAATGATATCAACATTATCTTTTGAAAGCACTCAAATTAATATTTTCTTAAATTATTATCTTTAATTATCAGCTTATATTCAATAATATAACAAATATTTACAAAAATCACCAATTTAATTCATTTATCTTGACGGAATCCGAACTTCAATTAACTTTACTCAAAAGCATCCAAACTTTATAGCATTTACCTGGAACTATCGAAAATGAAGTGCTTTCTACTTCAAAGCTTTCAACAATGCTTTCCATAAGGCATCATCCAAGTTTCAGTGATTTCAACCAAGTTTATTTTATGTCTATAAACATTCTCGTGGAGCTTACCTATTTAAGACTGAAATAAACTAAAATATCATATAAACCACGAAGGAGTTAATTTTGCAGAAAACGTAACCAGAAAATGAAAGTATTTTTCGATTCTCTTTCACCAGGCTCATTTGACAGTAAGGCAAAGCATTTTTTCTGAATCGGCAGCGAAAAGCAGTGCCTATGTTCACTTTTCTCAGTGACTGCCTTCGCCTGTTGCTGCAGGACCAGAGATAGAATTTGCTCAGAAAAAGGAGTGAAAGGGCGAATGCGTAGAGATACTTGAAATGGGAAAACGTAGTACGTGCCTACTCGTGAAAATAAATGCGAAGGTCCTTACTGGTCTTGTAAATATCAGCACTGGCAGAACTACCCGACGCCCCGCAGTCTGCTTCACAGTGCGGAAGAAAAATGCCGAGAATTTCAATAAAAATTCCATAGGTCAACCACCATGGCAACCCTTCCCTCTTGCATATATACGCATCGAATCGCTTTTTATACAGGACACATAGTTTCCGACAAGAGATTTCCAACTCGTATTCAGAACAGCTCTTACCACTATTTCACATTTTCAATAAATTTATTTATATTTTTGTAGATCAATCATCCTACTCTTCATTCTAAAATAATGAGTTTTTTAATAGTGCAGTTTTGATTCTATGTTACTATATATGCGGAAGATTATTATATCATCCCGAGTAAAAAATCCTTCGAATTGGTTTCGACTTGAATTGCGCCCAATCAAGACATGCTCTCTATACGTGTCCTAAAAAAGGGTAATTTTGACTGTCATAAAAGCTAATCTTTGTTAGGATTAAACAATCTTGCATATTCTTATACAATATATGTGTGTGTCTGCAATCAATCTGTTTACGGAGTTTCATTTGTATTATACTTGTTTGGCGAGGATACCGAAAATGTTATTTGTTTTTACATATTTCTAACGGCTTATGAGATCCTTTTAGAAAGTTACAATTTAAATTTTGTAACGAAAATTGTTAAGAGTCATACATGCTCAGACCCACAGATTCTAAATTTTTTAATTAAAAATAACTTACTTAATCATTACAAATTTTTTTATCCATTTTAATGTCATTTCTGAGTTGAAAAAGGTTGGTGTTGAGAAAAGTTTACGCCGACTATCCCAGCTAATACAAGGCTTGTCTTGGGACAAGTAAACGCCGTCTTAGCCAAGACAAGGCTCGACTTGATACAAGTAAACGCCGTTTTACCTGTTGTGACCATAAAAGTAAGACGAAGGATTATACCTCGACTCAGTTTTGAGACGCAGCCAGACATCGATATCTTGGAGGGGAACTCAATACATCACCAAGTCGAACTCAAGTCGAACAATTTTTACTCCGGATCGTTCCAAATCAATACTATCAGTTCAAAAAGATTTAAACTATCTAAAATAAAAGATTTATTTTCTTAATCTTTTATCTTTAAAATCATCTGAACCTTATCGCTCTAAACTTCAAAGAATAAAAATGGGAATACTTTTACTTCGTGAGATTTAAAGCTGTGATTATTTCAAGTTTAAAGCTTTAAAATAAAAAGCGAAAGTATCGGGATTCTCCAATATAATATAAAATAAATATTTCAATATAACAATTAAAAATATTGTTATTTATAGTCTTTAAAAATAGTATATTTTCCTACAAATGTGGAAAGTAGACCATTCCGCATAAATGTGAAGAAGACAATCCAAAACTGATCCAAAGATGAGCTGATGGCAAGTACTGTAAACTTCACAAGTTACTACTTCCTACTTTCAGGACCTATTAAATACGATATTTTTTGTAACAAATAAAAGGATTTTCGATTCAAGAAACAATAAAAACAAATTTTCCAGAAATTTTTGAAATTTTTGACCATCAGAAATTACGAGAAATTTTAGGCAAATTAATTAATTACTGAAAATTTTTGGAAATTTAAGAAATCCAAACTTTTCGGAGAAAATGGACAAATTTCGGGAAATTTGTAGAAAGTTTATAAACCAAATATTTCAAGTATCAAAAATGTTTCGATAATTTATGGTAATTTAGCAGTTTATTTCGTCGTAAATCAGTGAAGATTCTCAATGCCTTGATTTAGTGACGCATTTCTCACTGATTCTAATTTAGAGGGTATGGTTAATCTACATTTTGCAAAACTAAAGTTAGTCTTGCAGAATTGTAGATAGAACTAATCTTCCTAATGTGTTGAATACAAGGACAAGTTGTAATTATCCTTTGCTTCTAGGATGTTGCATTTATTCATCTATGTGTGTTTCTCGAACATCCCCATTAATCCTGCGACATGCTATCAGAAGCTTAGAACAGCCTAGAGGTTTAAGTAACTTTAGGAGCTTTCGTGCTGCGTCAATATCTACAGTCTTACGTAAAGATAACTGAAATTTATTTAAGACATTCTAAAAACAAAAAAAACTAATCTGCACGAAATCCGTTATTTTTAATCCCTGAATTTTAAAGCGCTACATTAAAAATGTAAGGGTAGTATAGATTCCGCATGTGGAATTTTGAATATTATTTGAAATTTGTTATTATTTGAAAATGATCATTTCTATTTAAAAAACTAAAACAGTCTACAATTTTTAGTTTTTCTTCAAAATTGTACGATTATATAGTAACATTCTTTTTCTAAGACTAATTTCCAACGACAGCACTGTTACAAAACTTGTATAATATTCATAATAACACAGGCCTACAAAAAAAGTGTATTGTGCGAGATCGGAGTATGGTATCTATACGTATTTTGAGGCACTGAGCACGAATCTGATATCATTTTTTCCCCAGCACGTCGAAGTTTTCCCCTAGATGCGGAAAATTCTCTAGTATAACCATTTTTGTCTGTATAAATTACTCTTGGTATTAGAATCATCTTAAAAAATGTCAGGCATAACATTTTTATTTATTTTTGTGCGCAGAATACGAATCCGAGACTAGTTTTCCCAATAATATCAGGGGTTTCATCTAGACACGGGAAATTCCCTAGAAAATCAGCTTTGTCGAGTATAAAATAACTCTTGCTATTGGAATCGTTTGCATGATATATTTTTTTTTTTTGTGTTTTGAATACGAATTTGACATTAGTTTTCGCCAAAAACATCAGGATTTTCCCTTAAATGCGGATATTTCCCTAGAAAATCAGATCTAACATTAGTTTTCCCTCAGCGTCTCAGGTTCTGTCCCTGGATATGGTGATTTCCCTAGGAAAGCAGATTTTCCGTATAGGGAGTTACCCTAGTTATTTGATTAATCTGACAAGCGATCCGAATACGATATCTTAATGTAGTCTGAGGTGCTGAATACGAACGTGATCTTTGTTTTTCCCCAGCAGGTCCGTTTTTTTAACTAGATGCAAAAGATTCCTTAGAAAAGCAGGTTTTCGTGTAGCGAATTACCTCTGGATATGAAGTCATCTTGGATCTTTATATATTTTAAATTCTGAATACGAATTTGAACTCAGCGTTCCGCTCACTCTATAAAGTTTTCACCTAGATCCAAAAAATTCCCTAAAAGCCAGGTTGTTTGAGCAAAATACCACCTTTGTTAGTGAAATTATCCAAAATAATTATCTTGGGGGTACTTTTTAGGTTGAACACAAATGCAACCCTTTTCTTCAGAGCCTTAAACTTTTTCCATAGACTTGAAGAATTTCCTAAAAAGCTCCCTTTTTTTATAAAATGACGTTATAGCGAATTCAACTTCGTAGCTGAAAACTTTAGAACTGAGTGAGGAAAAAACAATGTCAGATTCGTATTCAGAACCTACCGTAAAACTCTGACGGGATGAGGGTCATCTGATGTCAGATTGGTATTTAGCGTACAATATACATAACGTTATTATACTCCGAACTGTTTACAGATGACTTAAAAAAACAAGGGCCATTTCATATCCGAAGAAGCTGACTGTCAGGGAAATTTACGCGTGTAGCGAAAATCCCTTACGTGCTTAGAGAAAACGGATGTCAGGTTCGTATTCAAAACCCCAGAAATATAAATATTTCATGCTCTGACCTATTCCATACGATTTCCATAACAAGGGTTATTTCATACCCGACAAAACTGATTTTCTAGGGACTTTTTCGCGTCTAGTGTAAAACACTGACGAGATGAGGGTAACGTAGTGTCAGATTCGTATTTAGCGAACTAAAATACATAAAGATAATATACTCTGACCTTTTTACAGACGATTTAAAGAATAAGGGCAATTTCATACCCGAATAAGCTGATTTTATAGGACAAATTCGGCGTATGATAAAAAACCTGACGTGCTTCGAGTTTACTAAAATCATATTTGTATTCAAAACCCAAGAGATATAAATATATCATGCTCTAACCTCTTTTCAGACGATTTTAATAACAAGGGTTATTTCATACCCGACAAAGTTGATTTTCTAGGGAATTTTTCGCGCCTAGCGAAAAACCCTGACCTGCTAAGGAAAAACTGATGTCATATTCGTGTTCAGTGCCCAAAAATCCTTATACAGATAACATACTCTGATCTCTCGCAAACAACACTTTTTTGTGGGTGTGTAATTTATGAGATGATTTTGAAGTTTTAATTAAACCGCGCAAGAATATTAAAAAGTATTAATGTTTCTTAATTTTTATAAAATTTTCTTCGTATTTTCCTAATACGTGGGATTATTCGTAATGTTGATTGTCAAAATTTCAATTTCAAGATTTTGCATTTAAAGCTTCATGGTTTTAACCTCGATGTTTCAAACTTAATGAATTAAACTGTAAAATACCCGGACTCCAGTGCTTATAACTTGACACTATCCTTAGTTTTATCAAAACTGTTTAAAAACCTTGAAGTCTTATTGCTTTTAACTGGATGGGGTCTAAATTTCAACGCTTAAAACTTCAAGACTTTCAATCTGAAAACTGCAAACTCAATTAATTTAATTTGAATACATCTAAATTTTTATTCTTAAAACCATGCCAATTTTAATTAATTCAACTTGAAAGCACTGAAGCCATGCTTTTTATTCGGCGGTTTAATTTTTAAATTGACAGCATCAAACTCAAGCAATTTAACTCAAAAGCATCTAAATTGTAAATAGTCCGCTGAAGTAAATGTAACGTTATTTCAAGCATATCGTTTAACTTTAATCGTACTTTCTTTACTCCATTTGATCCTAGTTTTTAAATTCGTGAGTTGTTGCCTTCGACGAATTCAAGCGATGACTGTCGACTTCGTTCTGACTTTGCCTTGACTTCATGATTCGGTTTGATTCCGCGCTTATTGTACACTGCAGCGTCTTTTTCGATTTTTTGTATACCACTTTTATACCATTTCACCAGACTTACTTCTGACTTTATACTGACTTTTAACTGACTTTACATGACGCTACATTATTCTTTGCTGACTCACTACGTTTCATGACGCTACTTCTTGACTTAAAATATAGTTTTACTGGCTTTGTCGTGACTACAGCGAATTGAAAGTTACAAGTTTATGCTTTTCATAACATGACGTGATTTCGTTATGACTTGGCGAAAAATTCTAACGTTCAAAACTTTCGACATCAAAGGGAATAGCCTCCTCGTATCGGAGATCCTAAAATTAAACTATTTGAATTTGAATCTATTGAAACTTGAATGGCTCTTGAACCTGAAACTAACCTAGCTTCAATGCACTTAACTTCAAATCTTTCAAGCTTTAATCTATTTTCATTTGACATTTTCAAACTCCAGTTTGGTATCCTTATAAATTTTAAACAATAAATAATATTAACCTAAGAGCTTTTAAATTTAAAAATAAAAACTAATCTCTCTAATTGTAAATGAATATCCTCCACAAATATATAATACTGTTTAAGTTGCCTATTAAATCCAGAAATGTTGAAGCATGCAGCAAGAAATAAAATAATAAAATATTCAAGTGTGTCAGTAATCGTCAAAAGAGAGAAAATGGTCCATATACTGTGGTTAGCCTGTACTTGAAAATATATCGGGTACATCGTTGAGCCAAAAATATTTCTAGGAAACCAGTATTACTATCACAGTTTCTATTCCCATTCTCCAATAATCCTGCGCATCTCGTCTCTGTAGCCAAGGTTACATATATTTGCACCTGGTGTCGAGCTTGCTACTAAATTGCTAAAATGGTTCAAATTCGGTGTATTTTAGGACATTAAGATCCTAAGATCTGCGCCAGACTTCCATAATGCCTTACGCACACATAAATTAGATGCATGAATCATAATTATTTTAACGCCGTGGCTACGTTCTCTGAAATTTTGTACAAACAGCCGGCCTTTTTAGGTACGAATAGGGGGATCTGGAAAAGGGGCTGTTTCTTCCGAAATCTCTATACAAATAGCCGGATTTTTTTGGGCACGACCATATTTGTACCAAAATTTCAGTATACGTTGACAATTCCTTATTTCAAACATAAAGGTGAACTAGAAGATGAAGTTACAAGACACCTGTCGAAATTAAGTATTCAAGACCATTTTTAATTAAAATCCTGGACCGACTAGTATATTATTTTGTTCCTACAAACTACATTACCATTATCATTATTATTAAATATTCTGGGTTGAGACCGTCACAGCCCCTGACGCTTGGGTGATCTCGTTGCGTCCCCTTATAAGCCTTAAGCGTGGCCCCAAAGCTCTCTCCATAGAGGGAAGACCGCGGCCATGCTGTTAGCCGATACAGAGGGGACTTTCCTCAAGTCCTATCTTATGTCTGTGGTATCGGAGGTTTCCATGTCCTATAAACATTTCTGTTAGGATTTTGGCTAACTTCCTCCCATGATTAAGAATTTCTATTGCTCGATCAGCAAACTTTTAATATCTTTATTGACCGACTGACCTCAGGTCCAGTAAAATTTTCCTTTGTTGCTAGCTTTGCTAACCTGTCCGATATTTCATTGCCCCAGATGCCACTGTGTCCAGGGATCCAGAGCAGAGTGACTTAGTTTTCTGCCGCTAGCTTATTCAGTGCCTCAAAGCACTCCCATATTAACAGCGACGTAGTCGTCATTCCATTCAGAGCCTTGATAGCAGCCCTGCTATCTAAGCAGATAATAATGCTTCTTATCCCGCCGTACTCAACTGCCTTATAGGCGCACTGGAGCAAGGCCATAATCTCAGATTATAGAACTGTTGCATAGGACCCTATCGCAATTGTGAATCCCATTCCGTTCCTTCTACGGTATAAACCTGCTCCAGCTTTCTTTTTCTTCCTGGAGCCATCTGTAACCAGTCTTCTCCGTCACTGGGCAGGTGTGCCTTACCGTAAGCCCATTTCTCTTTTGTGGATAGGCTAACCCGGTATGTCCCTGGGCATGCTCAGTGTCGGCCTCTTCGAGATGTCGATTGGTATCCGCATAACTGTCGAGATACTGCTATCGTTCACAATATTTAGTCTCCAGGCCACCTTCGCTGTGTAGATCCACATAAGTGGCTCCGGTTTCAAGCCCCAGCTTTTTCCTATGGCTCTTCTACAGAGCCAAAGAGTCGCTACTAGCTTCTTGCACTTGTTTCCAAGTGCTCGTTCCATGACAGCTTCTTATCCAGGATGACTCCTAGATATTTGGCTTGCCCTTTGATTTCGAGTTTTGGTCCCCCCAGTTTCAATATACCCGTAGTTCTCCACTTTTACCTTCTGGTGGACACAACTGCATCCGTCTTACTCGGATTGCTTGATAGTACAGTCCCCTTACACCATGAATCAACTATTCTTAGTGCTTGCTGCATTACTCCGAAGAGCGCATCCAGATGCTAGCCGCGCACGAAAACTAGTATATCGTCTGCATAGCCTATGACGTGGAAACCCTGACTCGTGTGTAGATGAAGCAATTCATCCACTGCCAGGAATCACAGCAAGGGAGATAGAATGCCCCCCTGCGGTCATCCCGAGTCAACGGTTCCACGTAAAGTGGTGTCACCCTTGGTCGTGGTTAGATTCCTATTGGCCAACATATGGCAGGTCCATTCCACGACTGCAATAGGCACCCTATGTGCGATAATAACCATCCTAATCACCTCTCCAGAGGTGTAGTTAAAGGTTCCTTCGATGTCCATGAAGGTTCCAATCCCTAGACCTTTCTGCCTTAGTTATCCTTCAGTTAGGTCAACTGCAGTGCTCAAGGCCGTCTCGGCCGAATGACCAGCCCTATAGGCGTGTTGTTGCTTTTGAAGAAGACTACTTGACAAGGCCTTATCGCGGATATATCCGTCCACGAGTCTTTCCACTGTTTTTAGTAGAAAAGATGTGAGGCTAATGGGTCGGAAATCCTTGGGTGAAGTATAACCGATCCTGCTAGCCTTCGGAATAATGACTAATCTCGCATCCCTCCATGCCACCGGAACTTAACCCAACGTCAGACTAGCCCTAGCAAGTCTCACCAGAGACCCAATGATGATCTCACCAGCTCTCTGTAAGAGGACTGGGTATATACCATCCGGGCCGGGAGACTTGTAAGGACTAAAGGATTTCAGGGCCCACGTGACCCTGGCTGGTGTCACAATGTCGTTGGATAGCCATCGTTTTATACCCTAACTTTTTGAAGCTCGGAAAATGTGCCTTGATCAGGTGAGCAAAGGTATCCCCGTCCGACTCTTAGTATCCTCAGCCGGACAATTTTAGAGTCCCGAAAATAGCATCCGGATTTCGAGAAAGCAGCTTGTCCAGTCTGGCCGCCTCTTCTCCCTTCTCGATATCAGTGCAAAATTTGGTCCAGCTTGTATGCTTTGCCTTGCGTATTGCACTCCTATACTCATCCCTCATCGATGTGACAGAAGTCCACAGTTCCTTGGTTTTGCCAGAACTGGCACTTCTGAATCTCTCTCTGATTTGCCTGCGAAGCTCTTCAAGTTTCGAGTTTCACCAGTGTGTCTCTTCAGCCTTTCGGACTTTCGAAGGCCGACAATTACTTTCGTAAGTATATTTGATGGCTTCCGTGAAAAACTCGGCTGCCATCTCCAGGGTATCCACGTCTCTAATTGACCTGGACATCCCTGAGAGTCCACTTCTTAGCTCTATGTTAAACTGACTCCGGTTCGTTTTTCTTGGATTTCTGACCTATTTAGGGCCGATGGGCACAGCTGATTCCAACGCGAACTCTATCAGTGAGTGATCTGAGACAGTGGTTTTGTCTGAGACTCTTTACTTCTTGATGTTATCTGTAAAACTGCCGGTACAGAGAGTGATATCGATGACTTTCTTTCTGACCGAATTACGAAACGTCGGGGTGTAACCCGTATTAAGAATATCTAAATCGGTAGTAATTAGGTATTCCAATAGGTCCTCACCTCTCGAGTTGACGCCCGTTCTACCCCACAGGGTATGGTTCGATTTAGCATCGCACCCCAACAGAAGAGGAAGACCCCTTACCTTGCAGTATTCCACCAGTGTACGTATTTCCACCGGTGGATTCGTATCGCTGTCATATGGAAAGTAAGCCGAACCCATGATAATGCTTCCTATTCCTTTAAGATCCGTGACTATCGCCATCACGTCTCTGGAACATAGCTCCACCAGCGGGACAATGTTGACTCCCTTCACTAGTACGCATGCCCTTGGATGGTATGCCATGCCCCTCTGCATAACTGCAGAGGCGCTTTTGCTGTGAAGCAAGTTAATCTGGGTAATGGTTAGACCGGAAGCAGTCATTTAGGTCTGGCTCCGATCTTCCTGTTCACCCACAGGCCTCTCCCGCCCCTGACTGGCCAGGACGCTGTCTTAAGTGACGGGTTGAATTTCTCCAGCCGAGCGAGAACCATCTGCGGGTCCGTCAGTTTACCTGGGAACCACGCCGTAGCCTTAACTATCTTCTAAAGCAACTCAACCCTACCCACCTTAAAAGATGCGCCTTCCCAAGGTCTTGTCTCGGCCAAAAACTTGTGTAGCCAAGCCTTGGCCGCTGGGTCCACTGCCACAAATACAAAGATCCCTCCCCTGTAGAAATGGGCCTTGAATTTAGGCCACTCATCTGGGGACACTCTCTTGAGCCCCCTCTATGTGGCCTCCCTGAGAAGGTCTAGCTGCTCTACAGTGAACAACGAGTCCGGGTAGTTCGTATCCGTCAGCACCACGTTTAGAGGGTCAGTCCTTTGAGCGACCGTCAGTACAACCCCCAAAGACTCCGTGTTCGTCGGCTGTTGGACCGCCTTATGCCTCTTCAAAGGGGTGCCTCCCTTCCTCCGGCGGGGTGCCCTCTGAGCCCCTTCCTCGCTTTTGAGCCTCAGTGCTGGTTATCGGCGTTCTGGTCGTCGATGTACCAGGTACTGTAACTGCTTCACTGGCCCGCTGCGCTTGCCTCCTCAGTCTCATTTTCAGGGAACCGCTGGTGCGTTTTTTCTTATCGGGGACTGATTGGCCACTCCCGTTTCCATAGCTTGCCGGAGAGACATGTCAAGGTGAAAGGGTTATGCTAGACCCGCGAGGACCCAGCCCCTTTCCACCCTCCGCCAACTCCTTTCCTCCTTCTTCTTCTTTTAGTGATTTTGCATGTTCCATTTTTGTTCCCACGAGTAGCTAGGGAAATAAAAGTTCCGCCCCTGCAGAGCCCCGCATGCAAGACTACTTTCTCAGGGAGGTCGTCCGGTGTCCCCGAGAGGCCGTTAGGGCATCTTCGTAACCCCTAGGTGCCAAAAAGCTATAGGCACGATCACTCTACACCCATGGCTTAGGGGTGTGGTCACATTGAGCGAGAAACTCAATGAATATCCGTTCGCAGGCCACCATACAAACAAAGGGCTGTTTCTTGGTCGCAGTGCGGGCCGCAGGTCATTCCCGTGCCGACACCAGAGATTGGATATCGGTCCGGGAGGGACCTCGACCCAGGGATCGAGGAAGCCCGTGTTAGCTAGGTTCTTTCGCCCTCCTATCGTACTACAATCATGCATACCAGGAGAGCATTAAAATTTTTGTGCTCTGAAGTTTGGACAGCGTCACGTTGCAAGAATTGAAGTTCACCAAGTTTCAGATATAATTCACTAAAGTTTCAAACTATTTAAGCAGAAGTTAAAGTTTGACGTTAAAAAAAGTGAAGTTCAAAAGCTTTAAACTTTACATTAGGTGCCTTTTAAAAACGGCATCACGCTTTTTTCAAAACTTTCCCATCCTTCACTTTGTTCGTCAGAGATTATCACAAAAAGCTTAAAATCGCCCAGGTGACTACGCAAATACGAACATCCCCTGTCACTTTGAATAATATTTCTTTCTTCGATTTCATTTGCATAACGCCTAAAATAAAAGATAAAACATTGAAAATAGGATTATTTTTCACTGAAATAGGGGCATAATATAGGAATAAACTATTATAATAAAATTTTATATCATATTGAATAAAGCAGGAAACTCTCAGGGCTTCAAGTCAAAATATATTGCATTTTCCACAAAATAGTTGATGTTTCCACTAAAAAAGATACATATTTTACTAAAAGATATGATATTCCAACGAACGTTCAGTCTTCAAATTAAAAACCTGAACCCATGTGCGAATTGTCGGAGTTGAATACACGGCCCAGTTTGGTCCAATTTTGGCAGCCAAAGGTCGGTCCTCCATCGCTGCTTGGCCCAGTATCGGCACTTTATTGCGCCAAGTCTCACTTTTAGTACGGGGAACCATGTTTCACGAGGATCAGGCAAAGTCTGGCCCAGTGACGGTACATTATTGAGCCAAGTGTCACTTTTACAACAGCAAACCATATTTTATTTAAATCCACCCAATGTTGATCCAGTGCTGGCAGCCTATATTGGCGATTTATATTTTCCAATCCTCCACCATTGCTTGCCCAAGAATCGGCACTTTATTTAGCCAAGTCTCACTTTTAGCACTTAATAAACAAATCTTACATGAAGAATAATAAAAAATTTCATTGAAAAATTGTCAAAGTTCACGATGAAATTTGTTCAATTCGGTCATTTAACATTTTTTAAGATTATGAAAAATTACATTTCCTGTCATTGCAAAAAGTGGTAGAGTAGGCTACAACGTAAAAAAACATTACGCGAAGAAAAATTGTCATCGATTTGAATTACAGTGAAACTCTTCTAAAGCGCCGATTTTGGGGCTGACCGCTGTGGCGTGGCGTCAATTCTCGAAAGGGCTATAGAAGGGAGGGATATTGAAGAGTTTCACTTTATTTATTTCTAAATTCTTGTATTGATATTCCTGTTAACAGTTCGTATATTTTACATTTACACAACGTCGCATAATAATAAATAATTAAAAGAAGAGAGCTTAAAACTTGGTTCTTTAACTTTTCTGAACTGCAGCTTATGAGGATGGATTTTTCAGAGTGCCAACTCGCCGGTTTAGCGTTTTGGCCGAAATATTGGACAACGCCTGGTTTTTTACACCAAAATTGATGGACTGGGTTGCAGTTAAGTACACAATTGGGGAAACTACAGCTTAAGGCGGGTTCAGCATCACCAAATCCTCAGTAATGGTACATAGAACAATTTTCAGAGGTGCAGCTCAGGGATCAAACGTTCGTCCCAGAGCACTTCTCTGACCCAGGTTGCTAGTCCAACTCTCTAGCAATTGCCCCACGTGAAGTGCCTCACTAAGTCGTCATGTGAGGTTCCCCACTCGAACCCATTAGTATCCAAGGTCTTTTTGTTTCAGGCGTCATTCACTCTACTGACCAGTGGCGTAGCTAACCCTAAGAGGGCTCTGTATGAAAATTTCTTGGTTGTGGGAGGAGGGGGGTCTTTTTAGGAAAATAAACAAAAACTTCGTTTATTTTTCTTATTTGAGAGCGGTGTAGCATTTATACGACTGATGCGGCGGTAGCTACGCCCCTGTTACTGACATTCTTTTTATTAACTATTTGTCGCCAAACTTTTCTGCTCTAGCAGACTTGTCTAGCCTCCTTCACGTCCATGCATTTTTCATACAAGCTCTCGTGTTTCTGTGGCTTTTTATGTCTCTTCTGATTAGGGTTTCATAGTTTACTAATTACAGATTATTTTCTACAAACATATCATCATGGAAAGAAATAATAATAGGAAGTTGTTTTGTGACTAGAGATGTGCAGTTTTGTAACGTGATTAAGGTACACTTTAGGAAAATGAAATTAGATCAAAATTTCGCGAAATAATCCTTTACGAATATTTCGGGATTTACGTAATAAGAGTAGTCAAGGTATAAGAAGTCTTAGAAAAAAAGTATTCATTTCACAAGAATAGGGACCTCAGAAGGAAGTCGATACCGACCCTTTCCCTCCTAGCCATTGACCTGCAGGTGAGCTGGTATTTCATATTTCGTAATTTTGAAAACTGCTTTACATTCTAGACACCTTAAGGAACGTCGGCGCATTTTTCTGAGTTTTTTTTAAGACAACCGCAGGATTTCGCCGGGAGCGGGTGCTAATCTGAAAAATTGCACCCGCTTCCAGAGAAATCGTGGTAAAATTTCAGCCACAACCACGTCTCACAACCGTGAGATAGGTGGTTACAGTCTGCAAAGGAATCAATACGACGATCCAGCAAAATCCTCGTGCACCCTAAGAACACGGAGTGACCCAAGGACAACCGCCTTCTGCATTTTTCCCGCAAGTGTTGTAGCATATTGTTGACACGCAGGGATGCTTTTTAGGCTATTAGCAAGTGAAAGCTTGGCACCTCCAAGAGCGCCGATGAAAAGGACGATCAGTTTAACAGAATATTCCGAGTACAATCGTTACAACTCCCTTATAAAGTCTCGATACCTCTCTTTCTTTCATTCTCCTTGGCTATGATGTTTTTATCAGCTGGTGCCGAAAATTCGATAACGAACATGGTTCGCTTCTCGAAGTCAAGAGGAACCATGTCAGGCCTCGAGTTGACCTCGACAATTGACTCAATTTCCCTATGATCATTTAGAGGAGCGATATTAAGGTGAATGCCGTAGGATTGACAGAGATGGTAATAAAGCACTCTTAACGCCGCATTGTGCCTTTGAATGTAGGTCGTTCCCGCGTGTGTTGGACAACTAGATAGTATGTGAGCTAAATGCTCAGGGTGTGCATGGTACGCCCTGCAGCTATCATCGGGAATGTCTTGCTCAAAATGTGGCGACGGTATGTTAAGGTGGAAATGACACCGTCTTGGCATGCAAAAATGAAACCTTCTGTACCAGACTTCAATCCGGGCGATTTAAGGAAAACAAACGTTAGCTCACAAGACATTGACTGATCCTTCACATTTCTGTGGAAGATACCGTGCATCCTCCTATCGAGGAGCTGGTCACGAAAGTTTTTCTCTTGTGCTATCTTAATCCGGGCTTTCAGGAGTGAGTACTCGAGAGAGATTAGATTTGATGCATTTTCCTCACCCCTAATACTGAAGTCAAGTCCGAGTGTTTCAGCATCCTCCTCCGCTGCTTTGTACAGAAATGCTCCTTTGCCCACTTCTTCGTGATTCCTGACCATTTTAAGAAGAGGGTCTCTTCCAGTTGCAACTCTATGTGCTGTACCCAGAATAATCCTGTTGTGAAGACATTCAAGACTCAATATTCCGCGACCCCCTTGACGGCGTGAGATGTACAGTCGCGGAACGGAAGACTTAAGATGCATGCTTTTGTTCATGTGCATAACCTTTCTTGTCCCGATATCAAGAGATCTGAGCTCGTTCTTCGTCTATGGAACTACTCCAAATTAATAGAGTAGTACTGAGACGGCAAGCATGTTCGTTGCAGATACTTTGTTCCTCGCCGACAGTTCGGAAGACCAAATCTGTTGGATGAGACGTTTGTATCAGCTTCGGAGAGTATCCTTTGTAGATGTCGCATCCTGAATGCGGCTCTGTGGCACGCCCAGGTATGTATAAATCTCTCCAGCGCAAAGGTGTCGTATGGCGCTTCTATCAACGAGCTCAGGATCTTCAGGGATGCCATTAAGTTTTCCTCGCTTCAAATAAACCTTGGCGCTTTTGTCTAACCCAAATTCCATTCCAATTTCCTTAGTATATCGTTCGACAATCCCCAGAGCTAGATGCAGTTTCTCTCTGTTTTTAGCATAGATCATAAGATCGTCCATGTAAAATACATGAGTGACCTTATACTTTCGATCTGCAGGTTTGCCGCACAAGTACCCGTCGAAATGGCGCAGTGCTAGAGATAGTGGCAATAATGTAAGGCAAAAGAGCTTTCCGATAATCAATCCAGGCCATCGATAGATCACGCTGGTAGAATGCTGCATCTTTGCAGACACATCTATCGATGAGCAGGTTCTCCCGACATCCGGC